>NW_007025641.1:45270-158063 GCF_000164805.1 Carlito syrichta
TCCCAGCACTTTGGGAGGCAGAGGCGAGAGGACTGCCTGAGCCCAGGGGTTTGAGACCAGCCTGGGCAACTTGGTGAGACCTTGTCTCTACAAAAAATCGAAAAATTAGCCGTGCATGGTGGTGCACACCTGTAGTTCAGCTGATTAGAAGGCTGGGGTGGGAGGATTACCTGAGCCCAGCAGATTGAGGTGGCATACTGTATACCTGGAATTAGTTTCCTCTGAGGAAAAGTTTGAGATGTACAATACGTCCCCTACATATGAACCTTCAAGTAGCAAACTTTCAAAGACATAAACCTGAATTTTGCATGTAAGTTAGTTCATGTGTCTGGCATACATTGTCATGTGTGTACATCCTCTACAAGTGGTTGTGCTTTTGTATGCTTCCCTTTATAGGACTGTATAGAGCACAGTAGTACAGCATCTTTATTTCAAGCCCTGGATGTTCAGAAGCAAGCGTAAAGGCAGCAGTGATACAGCTGGTACAGTACTAGATAGCCAATTGTGTTAGTTGGGTACCTAGGCTAACTTTGTTGAAATTACAGATAAATTGGACTTACAAATGCACTCTCGGAACAGAACTCATTCTTATGCAGGAGACTTACGCGTAGTCAAATGAGCATATCTCCGAGGGTACACAAACCTCTTAAACTGGCTCTCAAAAATATATAATTTTCAAGGATTCGTCCACAGATTGGATTTCTTGTCAGCCCCTGGCCACTTCGATCAAAGACTTGAATACAACAGTACAAGTTGTATTCAGATCTTTGATCTAGAATGTCCCTGGAACTCAGTATCTATGCAGTTCAGGTACACCAGCCCAGTGGATAGAGGGCGCCCCGCTAGCACAGTGATAGATTTGCCTGCTCTACACTAATAAACAGTTTTCTTTGTGTGTTCTGAGTTTGTTTACTGGTAATGAATAAAACATCACAACTGCCATTTAGAAGATAAAGCACTGTAGTTCCCGCAAATGGTAAAGTTATGCTGGCTGTAGTTTAGGATACTAAGGCTGTTATTTATAGAATAAAACCCTATTATCACTACTCAAATACTGAACATGCATAGTTCATATTCAGAGATAAAGTTGCCACAGGGGACTATTGATATAGAAAATATGGCTGGGGAGATATGGAATGCATATTAAAATTTATATACTGAAAAGAAAAAATGTATTTAACAGGTATATTTAATATTCAAGTAGCATCAACTGCAATTGTTAAAGTTATATTTGCTGACATTTCAATTATAACCTTCTATTTACAGTGTCTTCAGTTCAATCCAAAAATTTTCTGCAGGCCCAGAAGTATGTACTTGCCAAGGTCTCGGTTCATAAATGATTTTTTTGTTAGTGTTCAGCAGATGGAAACTTTCAGGAAAAAGACCAAAGGCAAATTTGAATATCTTTTCCCTCACAAGACCACCAAATTCTCAAATATAAATAAGGACTTAAAACAATGTTTTTTCCAAGGAAAGCATGGCTAGTTAAATAGTAAATGGTGAAGTCAGGAATCAAATGCAAAGACTTGGGCTCCAAAGTGTGTGCTCTTAACTATTATAATTTATTGCCTTTTCATAATCAGAATTGGACAGAAGTATGTTCATATATTTTAAAAACTGTATATAATATTAGTATATAGTAGTATATAATACATGTAATATATTTTATATATATAATTGTAAAGCATTGCTAGAAAATGTTTTTCTTCTTATAAACACTCCAGTATCTTACAGTTCTTACTGCTATCATATACAGATTCACATCTGATTTAATGCTGTTGTAACCCTCAACACACAATCTGCTATGTGTAATTCTTTGTGCAGTTTCTGAAGTCCCCACTAGATTATGAATTCAGTGAGCACGGGGCATTGTAGGGCTCACTGTCCTTACTTAGCCTAAGATCCAACTTCCTCAAATAGAAAAAAAGAATAACAGTGCCTATGTTATAACTGGCTATGGGAATTAAATAAAACATTGCAAGTAAAGTGCTTAGGCCAGTGTCCAGAAACTCACGAGCACTTGGTAAATTGTGTATTATTGCCAGTTATTACTTTTTATCCACTCTGGCGTTGTCATAATGTCCAGAGGGTTTAGCACATGAGAGATGCTCAGTAAATAGTAAATTAACGAATACTTCAAGACTTTGTAAGCATCTCAAATGTGAATATTTCTCTGCTGTCCCCTCACTATCTTCTACCCTAATTTTCATATGATTAACTCCTACTTTTCATCTAAGTTTTGCCTCCCTTTTTTCTCTTAAGGTAAGTCTTTTCTTAAACTCAGAAACTATTCCAGGCCCCTGTTTATGCTCTCAGTGGCCTCCCTCCTTGTCCCTAACTATCAAAGCACTTAACAAACAAGCATTCTTGATGTCGTTGCACTTGCCTTGATTCACAACTAGATTGCAAAATCCTTAAGCCAGATGCTATCATTTTGCCTGTAAAAGCATGATCATAAATGAACAAATAAATATATCTAAAAAACTCTTCCATTATTTTCATCCTCCCTACCAAATGTCACACTGGATTTAGGCTTTGGCTCTATTTTACAAATGAACAAAAGGAAAACAATAGATAAGCACATTTTTTTTTTAAATGGGGGGGCAGAGAACCCTTAGATAAGTTCTTCCCAAGAGATGGCCAAATGGTCATTAACATGTGAAAGGTATGCAGCAACATCAATTATTAGGAAAATGCAAACTAAAACCACCAACAAACACCAATACACAGCAGAATTCTCAATGGCAGAAAGAGAGAATATGAAGAACAGCTAGAATACAGAGCATGTGAAATGCTCGTCTACTGCTGATGAGCCTTTAAATTGGTACCGTCACTTAGGGAAACTGTTTGGCAATATCTACTAATATGAAAATACATTCCTTAAGACTCAGCAATTCCACGTCTAGGAACACACCATGCAGACATATGTACACAGTGTGCCAAATGGCACTTAGAAGAAAATTCATAGTACAACTTCCCAACTGCTGAAAATTGGAAAGAATCCAAATATCCACCACCAGTAATATGGATAAACAAATCTGTGGAAGCTTTTTGATAAACTCAATGGAACATTAGACATCATTAAAAAGAACAGTATGGAGGAACCCAAAAGACATAATGCTGAACAACAACAAAAAAAAAAAAACAAACTCAAAAGAGCATACGTTGTACTTACACAGTATTCAGGGACAGGCAGTCATCTATGGCGACAAAGAAAGTGCCTTAGCAGACTCTCGTGCGCATGGCAGGTAATGTTTCATGACTTTACCTGAGTGGATACTCAATGCATATGTTCACATTGTAGGCGCTTACCCACTTGCATATCTGTAATGCATGCACTTTTCTGCATGTGAACTACACTTTGGTCAAAAGGTGAACTAAAAATAAATGAATAAATAAATACTCTCAGCCTAAAAAAAGGGCCATCACAGATAATTCACATAACTTTAGGAAGTCTGAAATCCCTGGAACCTGACTAGCAACTTGATTCTACCAGAGATTTCATTTTGAGCATATTTTTAACTCTATATTTGGAAATTTTATTTTTAATATATTTGCTAAATATAGACTATATACACACAGGTTTAACACTGCTAAAAAGAAAAAAGTAAAGGTACATTTGTACCCATGTTATCAAAAGAGAAAAAATAAGTTATAGTACAGCAGAAATGGGATCATTAACTTTTTATTACAAATGGAAGAATGCAAAGGAAAAAAGCTTTCCTGAGATAAGCTGGCAGTTGCCAAAAAAGACAGAAATGATACACACACGTATACATGAATTTATATCTATACTTACACATAGATCTCACACAAATGATCTGAGTTGAAAGCAAATAGGCCAAACAATGGTGAAAGACACAGGAAAACTGAGGCCCTGGCATATTAGTGATTGTCAACCTCAGGAAGAACTAAGGTAGAAAGCATTAGAGCAGACAGTGCCAGAGCTGCCACCAAGGAGCACTGCCATATCTGCGAAGCTGGGCGGATACATAGGCTATTGAGTAATTGTGAGGTTTGCAAGCTCCACACCACCTACCTTAATAATGTCATGGAAGAATGTGATAAATGAGGGTCGGAGCAACCAAGGTCAAGAGAAAACTTTGAAAGTCCTTATAATTATTGCTTTGTGCCTTTTTTTAACCTAAAAAATATGCACATATACATCTTTTTTATTCAGTCATAAAAAAGAAGGAAATCCTAACATTTTTGACAACATGGACGACCCTGGGGAACATTGTGCTAAGTGAAATAAGTCAGGCACACAAAGACAAATACTGCGTGATCTCACTCATAGCTAGAATCTAAAAAACTTGATCTCATTAGAAGTAGAGAGTAGAATAGTGGTTACCAGGGCTGGGGTGGTAGAGGGTGGGGTGAAGGAGGGGAGGGTGGTCAAATAATACATGGGATTACGTTAGATAGGAAGAACAGGTTCAAAAGATCTATTGAACAGCATACTGACTATAGTTAATGACAACATGTTGTGTACTTGAAAAATAATAAGTGATGTTGTTCTCACCAAAAAAAAAAAAAAAGATAACTATGTGAGGTAATACCTTTGCTAATTAACTAGTTATAACTATTCTACAATGTATATATATGTCAAAACATCGTGTTGTATACAATAAATACATACAATTTCATGTCAATTTAAAATCAATGAACCTGAAATAATATATATATACATATTTCCTCAATAAAGGAAACTTTGATGTTGCTATGCAGTGGGTTCCTCCCTGAGGGGAACTCACTGCTGCTGAAAAGGTATACAAAATAAATCCACACATATAATCTCAGAAAGGCAAATTAACCTTTGAGAGCAGTCACTGATCATATCATTCACACAAGTAGTTTTAACTACTCATTTCATTTCTGTTTCACTGGAAATTGTGTTTGATTCCCTAACACTCAAATACTTGGGCATCACCCCAGCCTTACTGTAGATGACTGATGCTGAAAAGCCACATCATGCTTTTATTTTTTTTACTGATAAAAGCAATAAGTATCAGCCATGCTTGACTCATCTAATAGATGTTACAAAAAGTGTATAGATTTTTTTTCTATAAAGCCTAGAGAAGAAAATTTATTTTAATTTGTAATGACATATTAGAGATCCACCTTTTTGGACCCAGGTGTCTTCAAATGAGAACTGATAACTGAGGCAAATTCAAAATCTTATTGTAGAAATAATTACTTACACATATGATGTAGGTAAATTAAAATTATAATTGATTACAGGTCAAATACAAGCATGCAGAAATTACAATTGGTCTTCTCTACTGAAGTTTTAGGTTTTTTTTAAAAGGTTTTGCCAAATAGAGTTAACTCTCAGACTTTCCATACAAAAGTATAATTCTATTTTCAAATTAGATACCCATTAAAGACTTCAAACTGAAAAGGGTTTTGGGGGCATAAAGTAACTGGATTTAATTTCATTCCATTGTAACCCTCTTTAGATAAGTATGGTCATCATATATCGGCACAAAGTTATGGAATTATCACAGAGAGAAAGTAATTTCCATTATGACATTCATGCTGAAAATCAGATTTCTCTGTCAAGAAACTTACTCATAATAGGAATTTTTTTAAACTTACAAGTCCCTTGTAATCAAAGATCTAACATGATATGTCTAAATAAAAGTAGAAAAGAGATCAATATAACTAATATATCTCCTGTAATTAGACTAAGAAATACAATTTTTTTTTTTGAAAATGCATTTTTCCAATGTTAACGTTTTAAGAAGATTAAAATCTACTCCTTTATTTCTTCAACAAAAGCAAAATAAATTGTCCAGCCTGAAAACCACATTGCAGCCCTCTGGTCTTCTCTTTCAGCTATCTCTGCAGCAGCGACATAAACTAAGGTCCATGGTCCCCGTGATCACATGCTCTCATCGCTCAAGGTCATGGCCTGAACATTAACTGTAAGTGTCAGGCAGTCATAAAATCTCAACAATTCCAAAAACTTTAGGAATCAAATATAAAATGACATTATGTTGTATGGGAATTGAAATCCTATGGCTTGTGGCCATGTCTTAAAGGGGTTTGACAAGCTGGGAAAGAAAAGAAAATCCAGCCTGCTTTTAAAACGAGATCTTTCTTACACAGAATCTGGTTATAAAAAAAAAAACTTTACAAGTTTCAAATTCATATTCACTAAAATATCTTTTCATGCAATATACACACATCAGGAAGCAACCTCAGAAACTGTTTAACAATGTTTGCTTCAAATTACATAGTGCTTGTGAAGTAAAGCAACTTCCATAAAATCAAAGTAACGCAGAAAGAGCACGCAGTCCATGCCGGTGATGGCATCAAGCACTCTCTCCTCTCCAATCCACCTATCACGGTTGTGGGAAAGAAAAAACAGGTATCCTAATCACGACAGCAGCACTTCAGTGATGCCTCATACATCACACTCGAGATCTTAGCATGAGTAGGAAACTTGACAAAAGGCAATGATTTAGAATGTACTCCAATTTTCAAGGAAGTCAGTGTTATAGCCAGAACCAGGAAAAATGAAAATTCTCCAAGATACATGTTTGCTGAGAGTTACAATCAGGTAGAAATACAGAAAGGGAAGGAGATTAGATAACTGTTTAGACTCTTCCATAAAAATACAAAATGGGAAGGAGATATTAATGTAAAGGAGATTTCCTTTATAATCTTGAAGAAAGAGGACTGACAAGTGTCACCAGTTTGTCATTACCTTCAAGATCCAGACCCCCTCCAAGTCTGCTACTGCATAGCTGTGTCAAAAGCAAACCCTATCTTGTAGAAAAGGTAATCTCAGGTAAAGGCTATGCAGAGAAAAAGGAGACATGGAAGGAAAAAAAATTCTGAATTAAACTGAAGAACAGTTGGTGTCATAAATGGTTAAAATCAGCTTGATTTGTTAAATTTTGATTTGTTTTTTGTTTTTGTTTTTTTTTGAGTTGGAGTCTCACTCTGTCGCCCAGACTGGAGTAGAGTGGCCGCTCCCGGCCACCGCAGCCTCGACCTGCTGGGCTCCGGCGATCCTTCTGCCTCAGCCTTCCAAGTAGCTGGAATTACAGGCCTGCGCTACCACGCCCGGCTGATTTTTTGATTTATTGTAGAGATGAGGTCTCGCTGCCCAGGCGGGTCTCGAACCCGCGGGCTCAGGCAATTCACTCACCTCAGCCTCCCAAAGGCGCGGGATTACAGGCTGAGCCACCGAGCCCGGCTTGGTTTGTTTTTTGAGTCACCATGTCACTCTGTCGCCCAAGCTGGAGTGCAGTGACATGAACACAGCTCACCACAGCTTGACCTCCTGGGCTCAGGTGACCCTTCAGCCTCAGTCTCCCAAGTAGCTGAGATTCTAGGCAGATGCTACAAAGTCCAGCTAATTTTTTGATTTTTTTTTTTTAATAGAGACAAGGTCTCACTATGTTGCTCAGGTTAGGCTCAAACTCCTGGGATCAAGCAATCCTCCTACTTCAGCCTCCCAATGTACTGGGATTATAGGGATTTGTTACTAAATTCATAAAATGGTTACTCACATCTGGAATTATCAGACATATTCTACTTGATCACATTACCTACACTTTTCTCATAAAGAGTAAAAAAGAGAGGACTTACTATAATAAATCCTATTCTATTAATTCAACTTCAGTTTAAGTCAATAAGGGTCCGGCAGGTTGACATTTGCTTAGAATTTCATGTCCCTAAGAAACTTAATACAAAAGGCTACAAAACCAGGACACGATGTTCTTGAGATAGTGAGGCAGGGGAATTTGTAAAATGACTGCTCTGGGGGAGGGGGGAAGGTAGAGGAAAGCAAAGCAGGCTGCGTAACATAATAGAAAGGTCTAGAGGGGGATTGGAGCCGGTTAATACAAGCGTGGGTATGCTGACTGCACATATCTCTTCCCAATCCCACAACTACATTCTACTGACTTAAAATCTATCAAGTTCCATGTATTCCCACAAGGAAATCAGCAAATGCGACAAATCAGGGTTTTTTCTTATTCAGAAAGCCATTTACCAGTATGCCACTGGTTAGTTCCAAATTACAAAATCTAAGTGACCATCTCACATCAAGGAAACAGAAATGCTGTCATCTATCTCAAAGGATTGATATAAAAAAAAAATCAAACAGTAATGCAAGAGTGCTTATCATTAGACACCCAAGAATTTCAGATAAATATGACTATTAGTACTTTTAAAAATGGCTACCAAGGCTGGGCGTGGTGTCTGGTGACTATAATCCTAGCATTTTGGGAGGCCAAGGCAAGAGGACTGCTTGAGCCCAGGAATTTAAGACCAACATAGATAGAGCTCATCTCCATGAAGGACAAATGTTGTTGCACATGCCTGTAGTCCCAGCAACTCGGGAGGCTGAGATGGAAGGATCACCTGAGCCCAGGTCAAGTCTGCAATGAGCTGTGATCATGCCACTGTACTCTAGCTTAGGCAACAGAGCGAGACCCCCAATGCAAAAAAAAAAAAAAGGATGGCCACCAAGCACAAGTCTCAGAACCAATCTCAAGAACTTTCACCACTAATGAAGTCTCAATGATATCCACTAGCTAGATCACCAGCTTCAACAATTTCAACACAACTCAATCAGTAGGGGAGTTTAGAACAAAGCAAACAAAAGGTAACACAATTATGGTCATCGGAGGCTAGCAAAGCATGTAGACTTGACAAGGAAACCAGCACAAAAAGAAAAGGCAGTATGGTAACCTTCACCCCAATCCTTCGACATGAAACAGATCAGCCCGAAATCTGATGTTTCTGTGTCTTAGATATTTTAAATATACTGTCAGTATGTAAGAAATGGCAACAATAGAATGCTACATATTAGTCACTAGCACAGCATTAGAGGTATTACCAACGTATCTTTTAATCAACAACACAGGCGTAACACAAATGATAAGTCTATAAAGTACAACGTGGACTGAAAGACAAGGAGGAATGAGCTTCTAGGAAACCATCATATAATTCACTGTCAAAAGTACTTCAGGAAAAAAGAATATAATTTATTACATACAGACATCGTTATGTCACACACAAAAACTACTCCCTAGCTAGATAAATATCTGTACATATGTCTATACATACACTACACACACACACACAATCCCCTCTCTACAGACACAATGGACTTAAACAGCTACCAGTGGCCATGGTACCTCTTTGCCTCCTACTTAATCTTGACGGTGTTTTTCCTATTTTGTTCCTGCTCACTGAGAATTCTCTCACTTATACGCTTCTGTAATCCTACACTTTCATTCTCTTCTCCTTCACATGGGCCCAAGGCACATTTTCTAACAGAACAGGCAATAATACAGAGAAAAGGAAGGAAAAGGGTAAATCTTAAAAGCACATTGGCCCCCACCGGGACCCAGTTGCAGCCACCAGTGACCACTCCAATCCCCCCAACACACCCAACTCACACATAACTCACTGGCTCCCTTCTTCAAAGATGGCTGGGAAACTCTTGCATAGGGAAGAAGGAAAAATACAAGGAAGAAGAAAAAAAATGTTTGTCTTTGTACCCATGTGTAACAAAAAACAAAAAAATCTAAAAAATTATGAGTATCCTTGTTATTCACTGGAACGTAAACACCTCAGATCAGAATTTCTCAACTCTGGCTGCATATTAGGAATTTTCTAGGAGCTTTCAAACTCTCTATGTCCCATCTGCATCCCTATCAAATGACAAGCCGCATCCCCAATCTATGGTTTGGATTCAGGCACCAGCTTTCAAAAGACACCAAGGTGATTCCAATTCTCACCCAGGTTTTAGAACACTGTTTCAAACCTGCTGGTTCTCTCTTTGCTCCACACTAGTGAGTCTCTGTCCTAGAGGCATATTTCCAGATTTCTTTGGGAAGCTTTTAAACATACAGATGTCCATGCCCCACCTAAACCAGCTAAATTAGAATCTCTAGGGATGGGGCCCCATCTAGGAAAAGCTTTCCTAGAAGATGGCCAAACTGAAGCTATGATTGAAAACAAATGTTCTTCAACTATAAGTGATCAGCTTTATTTTTGAAATTCCTTGAACTATTGTAACTTTCCCTCTTTTATATTCTACTTTTATACCATTTCCAGTAGTAGCAACCCTTAGGGAATTTTTAAATGGCTTATATGTTTGCTTCAAAAACAGACTTAAAGTAGAGAAACTCAGAGCCTATGTTGTCTTCTGCTTAGTGGGAGGTAAAGCAGTTTCCTAGGGCTGCCATAACAAAGTACCACACACTAGCTGGCTTGTAACTCTAGAAATGTATTCTCTCACAGTTCTAGAGCTTAAAATTCCAAAATAAAGGTGTCAGTAGAGCCATGCTTTCTCTGAAGGTTATAGAGAAGAATCTGCTTCATGCCTTTCTCCAAGTTTCTAGTGCTGCCAATAATCATTGATGTTCCTTGGCACGCAGATACGTCCATCTCTGCCTGTCACATGGTGTTCTCCCTACGTGACTGTGTCTGTATATATCTTTTCTTCTCATAAAGACACAGCCATATTGGATTAACACTCACTCTGCTCCAGAATGACCTCATCTTAACTAATTACATTGGCAAGAACCCTATTTCCGAACAAAGTCACATTCTGAGGACCCATGAAGGCCATGAATTTTGTGGGGACACTATTTAACCCTGTAGCGGGGGGGCTATGATGGTCAGAAGCATTAGCTGTTGATGGTGAACAGGCAGTGGATAAGCCAAGTTTCTGAAGACCTCAAAGAAAAAGGGGTGAGTGAAACAGAGCTAGGATTAAGAGTATCCCAAAGAAATTAAAATGGAAAGAGATTCCAAGCCCTGGCACCAATGTACTGAAACCTTGTCCCAACTCCTGGCCTCTGAAATATTGGGCTGTGTACAGTTTTCAACTTTCAAATCCATATTTAGACTGCTAGAGTCATAACAATGTCCCTAAAAAATTTATATGAAAACTAAAATATTTCACAATAGATACATGGTGACACATAGAACTGCTATACAATGGCATAACTGTATTCTAATTTGGAGGCATTATGGAGGAAATGAGATTTATAGAATTATCCACTCCTAACAGACACATACCCAATCACCAACCTTATTTCATGGAAAAATACATTCTGAATTCCAACTTTATACTCTTAACAAATATCCAGGAAAATCACATATTCCCAAGGTTTAGCACTGCTGGTTGCACATCTAATGGTTTATGTATTTGATTGTACTATGTATAGTTAGCACAGAACTTTTGTTTCTAATTTTTTTTAAAAATGAGTGTATGTATCATTCTGTCGTGCTCAACAGCTTCTTTTTGATATCCTAAGAAGCTTTAATGATAACAGCAGCAATCAGCTGGACCAGTGTCAAGAGAGGGATCAAGAGAGCAAGCACACTCAAAGAATATATATGATGCAAAATTCTTTTGTCCAATATCATAATTCCACAGATATAAATTAGTTTGGTCCTCTGCATTATTTTATCTTTTTCAGCTTTTAGTGTCCTATAAAATAACTGGCAATATTAACACATTAGTATTATTCATTTAATCCTACTGGAAGAAATATAGGCAGAATTTATTTAAACCAAACTTTGTTTCTGTAAATGAAAATGTACTTAAGAGGAGAGGGGAAGAGATTTCTTTGAATCACAGGAAATTAGAAGCAACTCCAAGTAATCTCATAGATTTTTGTCAACTATTTCAGCTTCAACAGAATTTATATATTTGATACTCTACAGAAAATAGCACCCATCTTCTCCCTGACACTTGTCCAATTTTAACAACACACTGTTTTCCTAACTATGTTAAGTTCTCATCATAAATAAGGCAAAGAAATCTCCCTCCCTTTATAACTAGCTCAGAGAGAAAAAAAATATATATCTTCTATTTACTAAGCTGACACTTACTTTGATCTCTTACAGGCCTATTCAGGTAACAATTTTTATATAATAGAGTTTAAAATATCAAACTCCTTTGGAAATTTAAAATACCTTAGAAGTCATGAACAAATGCAAATAAACTGCAAACACAAGAGGGCTGTATCTGATTGCTTACTTTGACAGCGGTGTTTTAAAGTGCAGGCAAGGAAATAAATCCTTCAATTTGGCTGTGATACTTGGAAAGAAGCTTAAAGAAGTTTAATAACAGGAGCAAGATTAAACCATACTTCTGGGGAAAAAAAACTAAAAGGTGGCAAAAGGAAGTGCCTTTATGCAAATACCATTCCTTTCCAACTATTTCTATTTTCTAAGAAGAGAAATCTCTTGCTAATCCAGTCAGAAAAGTGTCCAAATATATCTGATGTCCACTACCATTATCTTCAAGGTTATTTTGAAGGTTCTTAACTGTGTTACTAGTATGTTATAAACATTAATAAATTACTTTTTTTTTTCCGTATTCAAAAAAATAATCAGTGAGTAGTCTAAATAGATGTAAGGTTCTGGCACTCCACTGCCACAGGTCTACCCTGCATATGATAACCACTTCCTAACATATATGAGCATAAAAGGTATCCAAGAGAATTCAGGGTATCCCAGGTTTATACACTGCCTTTTTAATAAACAAATAGTCACTTTCATAAATACAAAATAATGTAGATTCTATCAATCAGTAAAGCAAAATGAAATGGATTTGACTGATCAGATGATGTAATCAAATGACTACCAATATAGCTCAATTATGAAATCAAGTAGATATAAAGGCATCTAATTTCCTACCACTTGATAACTGCCAGATAATCACTCTCTAGGGTCCCTGTGATAGAGTGGAAATCATTATTTGATAAAATGCAAACAATTAAATAACTTGATTTGGTAAAATTTTTCTAGTAAAAAGATGAGTTTTGGGTACCCTTACACAGAAACATTATCAATAATCATAATCTATTCCACCTGAATGTATCCACAACTGTCAGTTTCATAATTTCTTATTACAAATATTAACTGCACATGGATTGCAAATTCATTCTATGAAAAAATTATCTTTGCTTTAAAACTTTAAGGAAAAAAAAGACCTTTGCATGAGAGGAAAAACCAGTTTAAAGGTACCTAACAATGCGTCAACTCTCAAAATATATGTGTAAGTAAAGAGAGGTATAAGAGGAGGAAAAAATCAGTTATTTTCATTCCAAAAAACTGAAACACCTGCAAATCAACTTTATTTAGCTTACTGCTTGTCTAATAAGACATTATAAAATTTTACTTTATATAAAGCTTGAATTATACAATGAAAACATCACCTAGTATTGCATACATTAAAATGGTTAAGATGAAATTTTATTATTATATTTTGCCACAAATAAAAAACAAAAATCGAAAGTGATATTTTCAGGTTCTTCTATCACAAAATAGGGAGGAATGGTTTTCAATCTTTGTAACTTACATATGCTTGCACATATTTCAAACTTAGATACAGTCACGTGAAAATATATGGATTTAACTCTACTTATGCTCTTTGAGAACAAGGATCAAGGTCTTAATCATCTTTGAATTTCCACTGCCTAGAAGAGTGCTTCACCTAGTGTGAAAAGCTAAACTGTAAATAACTTATGTCCAAAAAAATAATTAAAATAGTAAATTTATGTTACATATATTTTACCACAATAAAAAAAAAAAAAACATGACTTGGACTCAAATATCAATATCATTCACCCTGATTTCTAGCAGGGGAATGTGAACACCATGAATTCTAACCTTCTGGAATCTATGTTCCAGAATCTGGTTACGTAAACCTTTGAATTTTCCAACCACTCTACTTCAGACCCCTAGGAGGCCAGGAGGTATGGAAAAGAGTCCAGGGAGCCATCTGTGCACCAAGTTGATCTGTTCTTCCCACAATGAAGTCATGTGCTCTGATGCAGCTTTTCAGGTCCTTTCCTGTGTGAATCACCACCTAGAAAAGTCAGGGGCCTGCCTTGGGTTTCTAACAGGAAATGGTGGCACTGAAGTGCAAATTCACACGGTGGGAAAGCTGCAGGGCTGAGGCTGAGACAACAGCAAGGCAGAGAGAACCAGCAAGTTAGACTCTACTTTTCTTAAAAATAGAATAAAGAAGCAGAATAGAAAAGGACAACAGAAAGAAGATGCAGAATTACTTTGCCCTAAAATACAAATTGATTTTGTATCAATAAACTTAAAAAAATAGACTATCTCACAGGGGAATTTGTGAAGATGTATGAAGGCAATGAGAATTCAAAAGAGTAAATCTATTCTCTTTGCACATTTCCATGTCTTTCTCTTAATCATCTTATTTTTCCTTTAGTTCTCACACACTTTTTTCATCATCTACTTATACTTCCCAAGGAAATTCCCCACCCTTCTATATCTATTCATTTGGCATGCCTATAGTTTGTCTGAGAGAGGGGGTGGGAATGGGCATATATAACTTTTTAAAATACGAAGATCCATCCTACAAATAATGTAAGAAACAGCAAGGTACAAAGGAAGATAGTATATAGTTGGTTTTACTCGTAAAACCCAAGATAAACATTCTCCTAAGGTTATTTTTAAATGCCCTTAAAGCCAAAACAGTGGTTTTCAACTCTACACATAGTGACTTAGGCTCAAATAGCTAATAGTAAAGTAGATGTTACATAAAGTCAAGGAATCAGTAACTGAATCTATAAGCTGGAAATATATTTTTTAAGGGTTTTTTTTTTTTTTGGCTTTTACTTCGAAAACTTAAGAATTCTATAAGTAGTTTCAATTGTGAATATACAAATTCATCACATAAACCGTCAACAAGTTGCATTAAAAAGTCATTTTAAACTAGTTCCAAAAACGTGTGCTTTGTTATAACTGTACTACAAAGATTTTAAGACATGACCATCTACTTTAATCCAAAACATGTCAACAATCATTTTTGTCCCTTGTAAAGAAATAAAAAAATGAGATATCACCTAACATCAATTACGTTAGCCAGTTTAAAACTGTTAATAATAATCACTATTAATTGCTAGAAAGTGGCAGAAAGGGCCTTATTCATATGTTGCCTCTGGCAATACCAGCTATTAGAACTCTTGAAAGACATGCTCCCTTAAAGAACCAAAATAAAAAAACCTTGACAGTCTTTGACCCAGTGATAACATTACTGATTTAATCCTACCAAAAAAAGAACAAAAACTGTAAATACAAAAAGTTCACTGAAACATCATTTGCAAACTAAACACTGGAAATAATTCATTACAAAAAATAGCTGATTTAACTATGGTTAAAAACTGTAATAGACTAGCACGCTGTTATTATAAACTACATTTAAGAAAAAGGGTTAAACAGCCTATTATGCAATATTAAGTTTAAAATGACCTGCATATGAAGGACAGAAATAAAAAATATTGTTGAATAAATGTGGTACGGTGATTTGAGTAGATTTTTCTTCTCAATTTATATTACTATCATAATTTCATAATGTTTTTCTAAGAACCCATAGCTACAGCATGTGTAGCTATTTTGTAAGATATTTCTTTTTTTTTTTTTGAGTAGGAGTCTCACTCTGTCACCGGGCTGAAGTGCAGTGACATGCTCATGACCACTGTAACCTTCACCTGCTGGGCTCAGGTGATCCTTCCGCTTCAACCTTCCAAGTAGCTGGAACCACAGGCGTACGCCACCATGCCCAGTTAATTTTTTTTATTTATTGTAGAGACAAGGTCTTACCATGTTGCCCAGGCTGTTCTCAAACCCGCAGGCTCAGGCAATCCTCTCGCCTCGGCCTCCCAAAGTACTGGGATTACAGGCTTGAGGCACCTCGCCTGGCCTCAATTTTTTTAAAGGGGCATATATTATATGACCAATTACAAAGCTCTAGAGAAATAACCAGCAGTAATGTGTAGTACATAAAGAGGTTTTCAATTGTCACTAATATTATTAATACTTAACATTCACTGAGAACTTCCAGATGCCTTCCCAGATGCTTTGCATAGTTCTCATTTACATAATTCTCAGTACAACACTGCCAAGTTGGTACTTTTGGTAACAGCATTTTATATATGAGGAAACTGAAGTTCAAGTAGAAAATATAACCTGTCCAAGATTACAAGGAGTAAATCTGATCAACAGCAAATTGTGAGACTAAGACTTTAACCAAGTCCTGACCTAAATTGCATTCTTTTCCCAAATACTCACCAGTCTTTAAAAAGAATAATAATTAACAAAAACTTTTATGACCTATGTAAAACCAGCACTTCTATTTATATTTATATAACCCTGCTGGATTTACTTTTTCTCAGTTGTTTTTATCTGCTCTTGAAATGGAAGAATTGCTAAACCATATGAAAAGAAAACTTCACCATGATGGCTCATCTGTTTAATTTTCAACGTTTCCTACTAAGTTTTCAACTAAATTGAAATTTTATCTTTAAGATCATAAAATTTATACAGGTCTGTTTCCTGATCTTATCGCTTTCGGCCAGGTTTAACTATACCAAGAATAATTTGGTAAAATACACTGGATGAGATCTGTCTTTATTTTTCTCCTCAGTGTGTATGTCACTCATGATTTCTAAGGTAAGTATTCAGGTAATCTACTAATGGGTCTAGGTATCTAGGGAACCCAGGACCACCTTTACAACTGATTCCCGTGCATTTCTAAGCACAAGTTTCATTCTATACACCTGGATAAGACTGGCCTCCAGGAAGGGTCTTGTTTTCCAACACAAATGACACCTTCCAAGGACTTTGTAGGCAGCTAATTCTCTTCCTAAATCAAAAGTTTGGTTCCCTATGAGTTAAGTTTCATAATCTCCTAAGAGTACTGCTTATCAAATCTTACCTCTGGGCTATGCTAGGTGCAGAGCCGGGGCCCAGTGGCAAGGCACCTGGAGTGAGGAAGTGTGGGAAGAGGGAGCATTGCTGCAGGCATAACCTGACTCGCCCACAGGCGGCTCTGAGTTTTCTGAAACTCTGTATTTTCTTCTAAATAAATGTGAATTTCCTCCATAAAACTCCACAGTGGATCATTTTATAGCACATTTTTAAATGTTTTAAGTGACTGTCTTGAATTTTCTAAGTACACTAATGGCCAAAGAAAAAAGTCAAAATGGGCCAGGCTCGGTGGCTTAGCCTGTAATCTCAGCACTTTGGGAGGCCGAGACGAGTGAATTGCCTGAGCCTGTGGGTTCGAGACCCGCCTGGGCAACTTGGTGAGACTTCGTCTCTACAATAAATAAATAAATAAAATTAGCGCAGCTATAGGTAGCACACACCTGTAGTTCCAGCTACCTGGAAGGCTGAGACGGAAGGATTGCTGGAGCCCAGCAGGTCGAGGCTGCGGTGGCCAGGAGTGTGCCACTGCACTCCAGTCTGGGCGACAGAGGGAGACTCCAACTCAAAAAATAATAAATAAATAAATAAATAAAACAAAAAAGTCAAAATGTCCTTAGAGATTTACACATCCAAGCTAAAATCAAACAGTCATGGTTGGGAAGAGCGTGGGGCGAGAGGTGAGGGCATAAGGAGGTGATGCTTTGTTTTAGCCACTATGGCAGAAAACGAATGAGAAGGTTACCAATAACAGAGCACACTGAGGAGAGGATGATAACCTCTCCTGGATAAAACAAAAGAATGGGTCAGAAAAGCAACTGTTAGGAGTTAAGTGCTCTGCCAATATCACGTGGTTTTCCTCCTATGGTATTACCTCTCTTCTCTCCCTGATTCAGACTCCACATCTTTATTCATGTTCAGTTAAACACCAATTTCTTTCATTAGAAAAGGAAGTAGCTCACCCTACCTTAAAATGGAACTTAACTAGATTTCTAAATACCTAGACGAGGAAGTCTGAACAGCCACACCGTTCCAGAACAAAACATTCCTGTCCTTTGCTCACCTCCCACTCTCTCCCCCACTTTGGCCTCCTTCCAGGAGAAAATAATTATAAGCCACAGATAAAATTTAAGCCAATTAGTATCACTTCTTAGAAGCCTATAGCAGACCACAGAGAATACATTTACATATTAATGCCAGCCACAAAAGTAGCATTCTGCCATGTTCCTATCTCTTTTATTTAAGGGTAACATGTAAAGATAACATCTTGCTAAATGCTTTGGAAGATTCAGCTCATTAAAATCACAAATTTTGAAATAGATACTCTTGAAGTATCACTTTGCAGATGAGGAAATTGTAACTTAGAAGACAAAGATTTTTAACTAATATCACCAAGATGGAAGCTAGTAGTTAAACCAGAACTCAAACTATAATCTCTCTCATCCTAAACTGAATTGTGAATTGCTACACTACACTGAACATCATTAATATCTACTCTCGACTCTTTAGAGTAGAGTATTCAAAAGTGGGGGTGAGGGGGAGGGAGAAGAGGAGGAGCAGGAGGAGAATTACTGAGTACCAATATGTACAACAAGCACGGTGCTATATCCTGAAAATACAAAGATCAGACCAAGATTCATTGGATTCAGAGACATCAACTATTTGCTTTCCTTTTAGAGAGAAATATTCCTTGTCCCATCAATCCCCATCTTCATGCATTTAAAATTCTTACTCTTTCTCCATAGACTTCCTTGACTAATTCTACTATACCAATATTATTGGTTATATGTGATTTAAAATTCATTCCTGTAATTTCTTGTGTTTGGATAGCTCCATACATTAGATTTACATTCAACAAATAGATGAGTTCTACTTTGCTCTAAATTACCAGTTGCACCTATAATATACTGCAAGTTGACTATCAAGTAGATTATACAAATCCGTTTGGCAGGGGACAATCTCAGGTATAAAAGTAGTAGATAAATTTAATCTAGGTCTATGAGAAACTATCATCATAGGTCCATTTTATTTAGAGGATGTGAATGTTACTACTGGTAAGCTAGCTCTTGGGTGAGGCCTTACTTTATTAACAAAAATAATCAATGTGATTTAAATAATTAAAGATGTAATATTTTACCAAGCCAGAATTCACTTTTGTATATATCCTTAACTGGCTGCCTGCCAAGTCACAGACAGAACTTTCTTTTGTCTATAAAGAATGCATAATAAAACAATAACTCAAATAACATGATAGTTAATATCATGATAAATATAATTTTATGTTGCAGGTTAAAAGACAAAAAAATTATCTCAAAAATTAAATTATTACACAGGGTGTGCAGGCTCATCCCAGCACTTTGGGATGCCAAGGCAGAAGGATTGCTTGTGCCCAGGAGTTCGAGGATAGTCTGGATAACAAAGCGATCCTTTCTTGCCGTCTTTGCCTTAGCTATATCTGTTATCCAAGTCACCGTAGCTACTGTGTGTAACTTTGAAACCACGGCAGTAGGTTTACCCTTTGCATATAAACCTGTGGGAAAAACACAGAATATACCCCCTGAGCCATGGGGATACAGAGAGAAATTTTTAGATGATTTAGAAAGACATTGAATGCTTTGCTTAAAGCATTCATGTGATTGTTTTTAGAGGACAGTAACCATGTTTTGCTAGATATTTTCTTCTAGAGATGTGGCTTTTCTCACTTGATCGAGTTTTTTGTTTTTTTTGTTTTTGAGTTGGAGTCTCACTCTGTCACCCAGACTGGAGTGCAGTGGCCGCTCCCGGCCACCGCAGCCTCGACCTGCTGGGCTCCAGCGACCCTTCCGCCTCAGCCTTCCGAGTAGCTGGAATTACAGGCGCGTACTACTATGCCCGGCTAGTTTTTGATTTATCGTAGAGATGAGGTCTCGCCAAGTTGCCCGGGCGGGTCTCGAACCCGCGGCCTCAGGCAATCCACTCACCTCTACAGGCTGAGCCACTGAGCCCGGCTGGGCCGAGTTTTATAAAGAGAAACATGGTCTAAGGATGGGCATGGTGGCTCATACCTATAATCCCAGCACTTTGGAAGGCCACGGTGGGAGGATTACTTGAGCCCAGGAGTTTAGGACATAGTGAGCCATGATTATGCCACTCCATTCCAGCTCAGGCAGCATAGTGAGACCCTGTCTCTTAAAAAAAAAAAAAGAAATTATGTAACTGATAGTTTAGTATTCCATATTGCTCTTTTCAATAAGTACACATCTTCTGAAAAACAAGGGTATGCTTTTCAGTTTTTATTTAGCCGTAAGTATGTATTTCAACAGATGAAATAGGCTACTTTAAATGTTGAGCTAAATAACTAACTCAGTCTTAACATTTTCCTCTTGCTATTCATTCGTTTAGGCAAATAATTAGGAATAATCTCCTCTGGAAGTTATTATAGGAGAAATTCCTTTACTGAGGTAGGAAGTCATGATATGATGTCCAAAGTGCCACCCAAGGCAGAGCTTCCTAACTAAGAATTCTGTTCACAAGTGTGCAAAGGCCTGCTCCCTCATCAAGCTCATTATTTTTCATGTGAAAATCCACAGAATGCTGTCAGTCCACATTAAAATTCAGTTTGAAAACTGCAAATAAAATCTGTGATATGTAATAGGAGCTTCCAAGTCTGTGAGGCAAGGACATGATTATTATAGCCGTAATAGTTCTATAGAGACTGAAAAGAAAACTGTAGTAAACCAACAAAATTAACCCTTGTTGAAGGTCTTCAAATACTTCTCAAATGTATCTGGAAAACTTTCTACATAAATGCTTCACAATAGAAGCTTTCTATAATCCGGCAGCACTGTGATTCCCATGTTTCCAGGCCAACTGGCCAACGCTACTGAATTAAGTGCCTGTTTCCAACCTGTCCATTCTAGCTTCGCCAGAAGAATGTGTACCACCTTCTACTACTGCCTGTCCAGTTCACTGTCAGCTCAATGCTCATCTTTTCCATGTACTTTCTCTAGGACATATGAGAAGGGTCCATTTCTGTATTTTCATCTGAACTTAATGGATCAGCTGGTCATACACTATCCTAAATACTGAATACCTCTTCCTGAAGTTTTGTGTCCATAACCAGTAATTCTGTATCTTATACATCTTCTCTGCTCCTGGCAATGCTTGGTATTAAGTAAATATTTGATGGTTGATCAAAAATAAAAGTGCCTTTACGTGGATTTATTTTCTTTTTGATTTTTCCAGAAAGGATTTTAAAAATTTTAAATGACATATGTGTTTAATGTTCAATTGTGTTTATTCTTTAAAACTCTATTTCTTTGTACTACCCTAACAGGTACCTCAGCAAACGTCACTAACTAATTTCCTAATAATGCCCCAGAGGAGTTACTAAAAATGTCAATTAAATATGCTAACCATTCATTTTTCTTCATCTTTTCCTCTTAAAGTAAAATTTGACATATTCTGCATACAAATTAAACTAATGCCACCTGTCCTTCTAAAAATTACTATTACATAATACAGGCTTTAAGAAATGAAAACAGGTCTGCTTTCTTTTCTTTCATTAGAAAAGTACCATATGCATATGTTAAAACTCTCTGACTGTGCTTATAAGCACAAACAAAAAAGTTAAAGTCACTTGAAATACTACCAGCAAAGAGTAAAGCATTGTTTCTGTATTTGGAGTATGGCTTTTCATACGTGCACACACATATACAAATGTACAAATCACAAAATCACTCCTCACATCCTGGCTCCACACTTCCTATTGATGTGGCCTCAACTATTTAGCCTCTCAATATTCTGTTGACTAATCTATAAAATGGGGCTTATAATATTCACTCAGAAGAATGTTGTGATAAGTAAATGACATAATCAACATAAAGCATTTAGCACAGTATCTAACACAGCAAAACTTCAACACGTTATATCCTTTACATAAATACTATTTTGTAATCTGCTTTTTAGATTACTTAACAGTACTTTATAGACAAACTTCCAATAGGAATGAATTCAAAATCACTTTAACAGCAGCCTAGTGTCTTTCTATCAATATGCCACATTTATTTAACTATCTCCCTACTGGACATTGTGATTGCTTTACAACTATTATAACAATAATCTAGTGAGTATAATTATAGCTGAATTTGCACATACACATAATTAAATTTTTGGAATAAATTCCTAGAAGTAAAATTTCTGGGTCATAAGATAATCACACTGCCAATGTTTATGCATGCTGAAAAGTATAAATGTATGCATGTTTCATCTGTGCACATACATAGGTATTTATCACACCCTCCTCCTCAATTTCTGGTACACCATCTTTTTAAGTTTACCCTGAAAATAGAAAAATGGGCTGGGCGCGGTGGCTCAACCCTGTAATTTCAGCACTTTGGGAGACCAAGGCGGGAAGATTGAGTCCAAGGGCTCGAGACTAGCCTGGGCAACTTGGTGAGATCTCGTCTCTACAGTAAAATAAAAAAATTAGCTGGGTGTGGTGGTGTGTGCCTGTAGTTCCAGCTACTTGGAAGGCTGAGGCAGAAAGATCTCCTGAGCCCAGCAAGTTGAGGCTGTGAGTGTGCCACTGGACTCCAGCCTGGGTGGCAGAGGGAGACTCCAACTCAAAAAAAAAAAAAAAAGGCACTGTTTTAATTTGCATTTATTGGACTACCAGTAAGATTAAACATTAATTCACCTGTCTATTGTTCATGTATGTGCTCTTTTGTGAAATCCCTGCTCAAATCATTTCCCATCTTTATACTGGGCAGACACTTTACTCTAAGAGGTTCTTCATCAAACATAGCACATTTTGCCGGGTTCAGTGGCTCAGCCTGTAATCCCACGCCTTGGGAGGTTGAGGTGAGTGGATTACCTGAGGCCGCGGGTTCGAGACCCACCTGGGCAACTTGGTGAGACCTCATCTCCACAATAAATCAAAAATCAGCCGGGTGTGGTAGCATGCGCCTGTAATTCCGGCTACTCGGAAGGCTTAGGTGGAAGGATCGCTGGAGCCCAGAAGGTCGAGGCTGCGGTGGCTGGGAGTGGCCACTGCACTCCAGTCTGGGCGACAGCGTAAGACTCCAACTCAAAAAAAAAACAAAAAAAAACCACATTTTCACTGTCATATGTTATAATTTTCGCTAATTTGAACTTACAAAATTTTTATTCTAAAGGTGTCTTATTTTTATGTATTAAGATGTATCAATCTAGTTCCAATTTATGGTTTTGGGATTTGAAATCACTCTTTACAAATTTCTTCTCCATTCTAGATTTATAAAAAACATCTTCTTAAATCTTACTTTAGTACCTATTGTACATTACTCTGATTCAGTTTTTATGAAGCAAAGCATTAGGGAGATGTATCTGAAATCTTCTGGTATTATTTCTGAAAATATCTCAGGTTGGACAAAGCATAATGCTTAGGCAAACCACTGTATTAAGATGGTATAGAAGAGGATTTATCTAAGCTTCCAAAGTGGAACACTTAAAAAGGCCCGTCATATACACAGACTTAATACAGCAACTATTTTTAGCAATTAATTTTCATCTCAATCCATATACCTCTGTTCTGCTTTCCAGGCCTGTCTATCCCAGAGCTCATCCCACATCTGTACTCAAATATTACTTACTCAAGGTAAGACAGCCTACCCAGTCTCCTATCCTAAATGGTCCTAAAGTTTTCGCCTTTATTCTACAGCAGCTCTCTGTAGGAAGGGATACATACACACAGTCATCCTTCACAATTCTCAGGGATTGAGTATTGGACAAATCCAGATGCTCAAATCCCTTATGCAAAATGGTAGCATGTCATATTTGCATAAAACCTAGGCACATCCTCCCACATGCGTTAAATTGTCTCTAGATGACCTACAATAGCTAACACTGAGGCAGATTATTGAGTGCAGGTTAGAGACAGATAGATATGTTTCTTGTAGCCAGTTTAATTTAAGATAAGGTAAGCATTAAATCATCTTTCTTATTGATACATGACCTTCTCCCAACCAATCGACCTATCGGAGCCACCACCCTGCGGGCTGGAATGTGGGTTTACCAGTGCAGCCTACCCTCTTCTACCCTCTTAGTTCAAGGTCAGCACAGTAACCATTGCAAAAGTATATGAAGCTTTTTGTCAAAGGCAAGTGCATATTCTTTAAAATGCCCATGCCCATTGGACATGCTTCCTTCTCTCTCTAATAAATTCTGTCTTAAATTATACTTGGATTCACTCTGAAATTCTTTTCTGTGGCGAGTCAAAGGAACACAGGGAGCATCACACCACACCCCACCCAGCAACAATACAATGTAAATGATAGGTAAACAGTGGTTATACTCTATTTTTAAATTTGTTATTTTTAAAAATATTTTTGATCTGTGTTGGGTTGAATCCTCAGATGTGGACCTATGTTTAAGGAGGGCCAACTGTATTTACCTTAATTTAATTATTTGAACCCTGGCAGGGATGCTAATTACTTCTGATCCCTAATTCAGGAGCTTGCATCTAAACAGGTGCTCAATAAATGTGTTTCAAAGGAAAAGAGGGAGGAAAAGTTTACAGTATAGTTTTTTGTTTTGTTTCCATTTCTTTTTCTTTTAAAAAAAGTAAAGTCTGAATGAAGTCAAACAAAAAGCTAGTACTACACCATTCTTCTTTGGAAATAATCTTGCCCTCACACATTGTTAGAAAAGTTGAAGAAAATTATAACCATTCCAAAAACTCATTTCTGATAGGTTCCAAGGGGAGTGCATTTTCATCCCAAAATGACCCACTACGCTCTGTGATCTTGGTATCATTTCATGTTTTTTTTAAATATCAGCATTGTTTTCCAATGCTCTTCAGTTTTAAGATGTATACAAATAATTTTTTTAAAATCTGATCTGTAAGACTAGTAACCAAAAAGTAATCATTCAAATCTGTATAGGGTTTTTGCAATTTAGAGAGTCTTTTCATAAGCATTTTATTTACTATTCACAACTTTAATGTAAGAGATGGGATATGCAGTCAGGGAGGAGCCACAACTTGAATTAACAGATCTAGTTGTGGAAGGACTTGAACTCAGGATGTCTGACTCGTCCAGTGCACGCACCAGCCAGCACCCTGTGCATCCCTGTTCCTGCCCCTCTGAATGTTTCCATCTGCAATTTCCAGCACTGGTCAGTTCCCTGTGAACCATCTCAAAACACTGTTCTCTGTCTTCACAGACTTCCCTCAGACCACTTCCATAATGTTAACAATGTATTCTCTTCACACTTAAATAGCCCATGGCCTACCTACTACTTTGCATTACTGCTAAAGCTTTTTCTCCCACTTTTAGATACATCTTCTGAAAAGATTGTTAGTTCCTCGAAGATAAAAGGTTTTTAACTTCCCACAGTACCTAATATGAGTTAAAAATTGACTGTTAATAAACTGTAACAGGGAGGCCATGTTCTAAGAAATGAAAAACAAGCTATTTTTAAAGGCCCTGCCTGACACTCACCCAGACTTGTCGTACCCACGCCCACTTACAAGCTCCCAGATCCCCTCACAGTGTACAAATGTGCACACGCACTCACACGCATGCACACGACCAAGAGGAACACAGAGTTCCCAGGACAGGGGTAAGAGGTGGCAAGACTTGTCCTATTCCGACAACTGGGGGAGAAGGGGTGTCACTTGGAAGCTTTTCTTTGCAAAACAGGCTTTTCTTGCTGCCATCTGCCTTAACAAGAGCTCCCTGGTGGGATAGAAGGTAAAGGAGGATGACAAGAAAGAGGCAGAGTCAGTAGGGGACTGTCCTTTCACTCCCAGTGATGACATTCCCTAGGAACTTCCATTGCTTAAGCCACCAGCATGATGAGATGTGAAAGAATAAGTAAGAGATGGAAGAATACATAGAGACAGAGCTTTCTTTCTCAGGCCAGCAAGACAAGACTCATTTTGACAAATTTATAACCCAAGAGTAAACTTTGCCATGTTGTCTGTTTTTATCTTGGTGACATGAGAGTAAAAGATTTTTTCAAAAATTTGAACTACTTCCTAAAGAAAAAACTTCCATAAGCACCTGTGTTTTCCCTTCTATATCAAAAGTATTTTCCCCTCTAATCTAAATATGGATAGCTGTATCTGCAACCCAGCGTGCCATCTTCACCTCAAGGAATGGATTCCCTTATACCCCACAGTCACACATTCAGACACCCCCAAGCCCACCACATGTACCCATCTCTACAGTCTTCATTAAATACAAGACATCGGCAGTCACCAATTAACACCCACTAAACACTACTTATTGCATATGAGCCTACAATTTTGCTGCTCATAAGATCCTTTTTCTAAGATGCACTTGTCAATATTTAACTCATGAATACTGTGGATTCTAATTTTTAGCATTCTGTTTAGGTTTTACAACTTGATGCATTTTCTGAGCAATGAATAAAACGTGTGGTGTCTGAGTTTTGATTAATGGGAGTAAACTCCCATTATGATAATGTTGATAGCTCACAACTCTACATTAAGTCAACATCGTTGTTATTATTGTTTTGTTGCTGCTGTTGTTTTGAGTTGAAGTTTCACTCTGTTGCCCAGGCTGGACTGCAGTGGCATGATCACAGCCTCAACCTGCTGGGCTCAGGTGATTCTTCCACCTCAGCCTTCTAAGTAGCTGGAAATACAGGCATGCATACCACCACACCCAGCTCTTTTTTTTTTTTTTTTTAATTGTAGAAATGAGGTCTCACCATGTTGCCAGGCTGGTCTCCAACACCTGAGCTCAGGCAATCCTCTTGCCTCCACCACCCAACTGTCAGTTGTCCAGACAGTTTTTTGGTTGTTTGTTTGTTTGCTTTTAAACAGGAAATGTGTAAACTGATCGTGAATGAGAGATGATCTATGGGCTGGAGAATGGTCACAAGCAGCATCTCTCTACATTTATTTTACATGACATAGTACATAAACTAATGCAAAGCACAAGATCAGGACTATTGAAAACCTGTTATGGGGAAGAATGAGCTACAAAGTAGTAGTGTGAGGTGGCCTTGTAGAGATGGAATCTCATATGCACAAGATCTGTATTTTGATAAATCAATACAGGTGACAAAATGGCACAGAACTCAAATGCATAAGCATGCACAAATGAGCACATGTAAAACCAGTGAACTCTGAAGATTCGTGGATTCTTATCTGCGGCCATGTTTGTTCCATGTGAGGAGTCAGTATCCGACCTCACCGGCTTCACCCTCCTGATGCCAGCAGTATCTATTGAAAATGTTGGCCAACTTGCGATAGATTTGATTATTTCTACGCTAAATATGTCTAAGATTGGATACGACTATACCCATCGTCTTGTGCCAAAGATCAGAAACAATCCATATGCTACTGGAGAAGAAAATTCAACAGAACTTAGTATAAATGCTGAAGTATATTCATTGTCTGCAAGAAAGCTAGTGACTCTTGAGTTAAGATTCATTTTCATTAAGTATAAAACAAAGCCATTTTGTAAAATACTACTTTCCTGGGTAAAAGGCAGTAGCTGTGCCAGAGTTATGGTCCTTTCAAGCAATCATTCATACCAGCATAATGATCTACAACTTTGTAGTATTCCCTTCCGGTACCTACTTACACCTTCCAGGCAAAAAAAAAATGTTCAAAATAAAATGAAGAGACTTAATTGGGAAAAATGTTCAAAATAAAATGAAGAGACTTAATTGGGAAAAAGTGGAAAAAAGCCCATGCATTCCTGAAATAAATGATTCTATTTTGTATTCATATTCCAGGAGGAGGTATCACAAAAGCACTCTACAAAGAAAGCTGTTCTAAAGAAATCCAAATGGCAGCTCTGTCGAAATTTGTTTCAGAAGGGGACAATATCCCAGATGCATTAGGTCTTGTTGAGTGTCTTAACGAATGGCTTCAAATAATCAAACCACATAGTGAGGACCCTACAGCACCTTCCTTGCAGTAGAAAACACCAAGTTCTTGGAGATTACTTTTTGGCAGTGGTCTTCCCCCTGCACTTTTTTGACCTGTTATCACAGCTGTTATGCATTCCGTTCAAAAATTTGTGTTATCTGAGATTGTATTAGGAAACAGGTCATTACTTTTCACAGAAAATCTTAGAAAGGGTTCAACATTAACAAAAGGTCTTTTTGCTATGCTTCATCATATACAACAGATGTAAATTTTGTACAATAAAATTTATTCCCTACTTGAAGACAAAAAAAAAATCTGTGGATTGTACCAATGTCAATTTTTTTTTTGCTTTTGATACTATTGTCACATGAGATGTTACCACAAGGGACAACTAATAGGGAGGGAATAAGAAATTCCTCTGTATTTGGAAGAGGGAAAATGCCTGTGAACTTATATAATCATTTCACTAAGAAAGGCTGTCAGTTACAAGCATTGTTTGTTGGACATACATGCATATAGGCAGTCACGTATTCATTCAACCAACATTTATTAAACACATACTGTCACCTGGCGTTTGTTCACATAGTGGGGCTACAGGCACAAAGTGATGAAATCTTTGATCCTGAGGCAGCCACAGCCTCCTGGTCATTCTCCAAAAAATCAGCACAGAGGAAAGAGAAAGAACAGTCATCCACATGGAGAAGACACACGTGCCTATCTGTAGCTGATCCATATATCAGAGTCAAGCTCTCCATTAAAGCAGATATATTTGTCAATCACCATTCTATTCACAAAATATACAATTATATATGGCGGGGATAAAACAGTCATACTAATCTAAAGTTCATATCACTAAAATCTTAATCCTGGGAAGAAATATTTGCTAAAGTCATTTCTAAATTTAGGGCAAAGAAATGTTTATTTAAAATAAGTTGACTGCCTTTGTAAGAAAGAGGGCATAGTACCAAGTGCTAGGGATTGAACAGTCATCCAAATCTGACAGGATTCAAGCCATCATGGAAGAAAGAGAAAAAAGCATGCTCCATGCCTATGAACAGTACTGCACAGTGCAAATCACCCCCGACTCCTGAAGGAGACTGATGTCCCTATGGATGTGCTGAATATCTGCAGTCTTGGCCTGGGCAATAAGGATTCCAGAAACTCTGGGAGCCTCCATCATGTCAAGAAGTTTCAGGAATGAAATGAACTTCCAGTACTATAAACTCAGTGCCAACATCAGTATGTCTACAAATTTCCTCCCTTTCCAACATCAAAGAACTTAAGACTGACTGAAGGGTTCTTAAAATACCCCATGTAGACACACTGAATGCATTACCCAGCAAAGCTGTCATTAACAGGTATTTTCTCCATGACTTCTTTTTTTTTTTTTTTTGAGTTGGAGTCTCACTCTGTCACCCAGACTGGAGTGCAGTGGCCGCTCCCAGCCACCGCAGTCTCGACCTGCTGGGCTCCGCTCCAGCCTTCCAAGTAGCCGGAATTACAGGCATGCACTACCACGCCCGGCTGATTTTTTGATTTATTGTAGGGATGAGGTCTTGCTGCCCAGGCAGGTCTCGAACCCGCGGGCTCAGGCAATCCACTCACCTCAGCCTCCCAAAGGCGCGGGATTACAGGCTGAGCCACCGAGCCCGGCTCTCCATGACTTCTTTAGGGGGCTGGCCCCTCTCCTTAAACATATACCCCACATACAACATTAAGTCACACAAATCAATGTTTCAAAAGCCAAGGTAGTAAAAAAAATGTTCATAACCAAGTATCACCACAGGGCCAAGTCAATGACTCATGCCTGTAATAATCTCAGCACTTTGGGAGGTTGAGGGAGGAGGATCCCTTGAACTCAGGAGTTCAAGGCTGCAGTGAATATGAGCACATCACTGCACTCCAGCCTGGGTGATAAAGTGAGACCCCACCTCTCTTAAAAAAAAAAAAGAAAAGAAAGAACAAAGAAAATCCATGCCAGGGGCCACAATAATCCCTGCCTAGGGAAAGCAGGCCAGAATGAAAACCAGCTCTTGTGATAGCCATCTACCCTCCCCAAAGTTGCCTCAACTTAGAGTTTCACGTCATCCTTGGCCCCTTCCTTCACCCAGACCTTTCCCTTTCTATTAGTTGCCCAGTCCTATAGGTACTATCTGAGAAGAACTCCTCAAACAGAATGACTGACTCCTTTTCCATTTGCATTGCCACACAATCATCTAGGGTGATGTTAAATAAAATCCACAATATAATCCCAAATCACATCTCCAAAATTACCTCCCCCTACATGCGTCTCCTAGCCAACAACCAATACTAGACTACTGCACACACCTTTCCTCCTCAGCACCTTTGCACTCATCACTCGGGCCACCTCACATACCTCTGACAGAAATCTCACCCCCTTCACATCCTAGCTGTAAAGCAACTTTCCCAGAAAAAGTATGCAATCTCTGAACTCCCACAATTTGTGCCATTCATGTGCCTTGTGGTACAGTTACTCCTGGAAGTATTTATTATGGAAGTATTTTATATAAGAGAAAGTCTTGCCTTAGCCCACCCAGTTCAAGAACATATCTTATTTGTCTTTTTGTGATTACTGTTCCTCAGCTGGGACACAGCACACAGGATGTGATTCACAGATTTTTATCAAATAGAAGTAACTTTGAATGAACATTCACGTTAAAACACTGACTTATGCTCAAATACAAGCATTGTGTAAACAAAGCTAAAATTGTAATGAGTGGAGTACATTCTGAGCGGGGACTTTAATAGTTTCGTTTACTTCAGCAACCCTTCCTTCTTAAAACCCATTATCAAAATCACAGGCATCCTCAAGTTAATGAAAGAGAAATACCAGAAATGAAGGATATGGCTATGCAATTCTACAGACAGTTGACTTACACACACACACACACACACACACACACACACACACACACACACACTCCTCAAAACAGAAAACAAAAACCTCAGGGCAGGATTGCAACATTTTCACAGCAATCTCTTGAGTTAGAATGCTTGGTTCAATCTTGCCTCAACGATGTTATTGTGTGAACATATGCAAGAGGAATTCCCTGGTCCTTAATTTCCTCTGCAAAATGAGGACAATAATTCATACCAAAAAATGCATGTGTTGAGTGTTATATAAGTGTTTGTCATTATTAATGCTTTCTATAATACATAATGTAGTCATAACTTAAGTATTAAGAATGACGCTACCTATTGGTGAATTCTTAATAGATAAGATCACAAGTGCAGTTAGCATGAGAACCCAATCCTGAAAATGCATCTGACCTGGTAGCATTTCTCCACTGTTCTGGTGGTATTCCACATTTTTGTGGTAACGATGATATCAAAAGGTCAGAGTATCCCAAAGACTGCTGAAAAGAAGCAAACCCAGAAGAGTGGGTGCATTGATTCAGCTATGCCAAGTATCACTGGTGTTATGGCTAGAAGAATCCTAGTGACAGTCTGAGTTTGAATTGACTGAAAGGCTTAATGGATTGCTGAGTCTTAACATCAACTAAGTAAGGCCCAATAAGTATGTCCAAAAGAGCGATAAAATAATTCACAAGGTTTCATAAATATGTAACATTAAATATTTGCAATGTGTCATTCAATCAAACAGAAAAGACCTATGCTTCGGAGAACAGCAACTCATAAAGCATGTAAATGAGTATGAGAAAAGCATTAACTGAGGCACCAAACTAAGACAACACAATGAATCTCAAAAGGTAGGAAGGCTTTCCAGAGCCTACATGTCTCAGGAGACACAGTAAAGTGGGAAGAAACCCAGCAGAATAGGAATCAGAGAGTCAAGAAAGAAGCAAAGATTAGTCAGGATCTTTTACCAGATTATACAAAAAAGAGGAAAAGGTAAAAAAAAGATTCCCCTCATGGTAAGTAAGGTCTGACTGACTGGAAAACTTCTCCACAAGGTTAAACTGAGATAGATTCCCTTCATGAGATATTGTTTTTTAATTAAGTCAGTAACTGGAAAGGCTAGATGACAATAAGGGTCTAGCACTGCTCAAATTTTTCTAATTATCCCACTAATGGCCAGAGAAAAATAAAATTAAGACCCTCACCCTTTAATAGATGAAACAGCTTCAAACATCAAAAATTAATGAATTCAAATGCTTCAAAGGAATATGATATGTTTATTGATGACTAAACATGGGTGTGGGCAAGGAAGACAAAAATAAAATAAATCACAGTAGACTGATCTAAGAGCATTCTGTCTATGACAACTCAGGAGCAATGAAACTGAGACAATTGTAAAACTCACTCCAACTTTCCTACAAGCATAACAGGCCCCAGTAGAAAAATGGAAGTTAACCTCTGTATACGTGTGTGTGTGCATATGCATGTACACTCTGCTTTCATGATTTTGCTGTTTCTTGATATTTTACTAAGATATAGTAAATTAGGATTATACAATTATCTAAGTCCTGGACCATGACAACCAATAAAAGGCTGCCAAACTCCCATTTCTTACAATCCCTGATCGATTAATTAATGCAAAGGAATAAAAGTAGTATATGACAAAATGAGGTTAAATTCTTCCCTCAGAGTTCCTTGAGGAAAGCACACATTTCACTACTTGAGGTAATATTTATGTGTTCAATACAGATTAAAATTCTAACAATTGAGCAATAGATCTAGTTTTAATAAATTAGGCAGGTCCTCACAGTAATTGCTGTGTGGGATGAAAGGAAGAGTGAGCGAGTATTCGATTCATTAAACACTCCTACAGTGTTCTATCTTTATTGACAATCTTGTAGAGAATTCGCATCTACTCTTATTGTTACCAACAATACACAAAACTCTTTAACACACCATGTTTCATTTCTATGCCTGTTTGGCAAAACTGCAGAAAACAAAATGAATGATGTGGTCAATCAATAAATAACTCCTCTAGTCAGAGTATTAATAAAAACTTTCTTACACTTTTGCCCTTAGATGAATGACTCAGAGTGCCTAGGGAAAATAAACCACCTTGCAAACATATCAGGGAGAGGGAAAAATCTATCGCTCTACAGTGTGCAGAGTAATGAAAGGGAAACAATGCAGACACAAGACTCCTTATTCCACACTGACCACAAAGACCACCCTCCCCCACCCACCTTCTTCTTTTACTAGCACTGTCATTTGGGATGCCCCATTCTGCAGCTGCAAAATGGGATGGTCAAAATGCCTGCCTTGTAACATCCCAGCTGTAAAAAGCACACCTAACACTCAGATCTTGGTTTCTAAAACCATTCACCAACAAAAGAATCAGGGTTCCTTGGAGAAATTACTGATTCTAGGACTGGGGCAGGAGCTATGCCACATGACTATGGAGCATCCTGCAGTGTCAGAAATTAGAGTGGTACTAGTGAAAAAGAAAACACATAATAACGGAGACAAGGCAGAGGGATACAAAAGTCAACTAAAAGAGCTACCAACAGCCAAGGCTGGAAAAATATGAACATCAAAATAAAGCTGTAATTATCCACAATATAAAATAGATAGCCATGAGTTCACACTGACATATAAAAATGATCCTGAAGGTAAGCAGATAGATAAGATAGACAAGAGAAAAGAGACAAATCCCATGAGGAGCATTCCAAATAATTTATGTGTGTCTACTTCATGTTCAAGGAGGTGGAATATAATCCCCCACTCCTGAAACGCAGGATACACACAGGAACATTCTTCCAAAGATGACAGTGAGGGAAGAGAAGAATTTTACAGTGGAGAAACCTGACAAATCCTGTTTCAACCAGGCATTCAAGGTCAGCATTAACAGAAATAAGTCATTTTGACAGAATATACCCTAGATATGATATAATGAAAATGGCACATTCCATTTTTGACCCTCCTTCCAAAAGCCTACTACCCCACACTCAACATGAGAAGGGCTACAAAATACCTGACCAGTACCTCTTCAAACCGCCAGGGTCATCAAACACAAGGAAAAGTATGACAAGCTGTCAAAGCCAAGAGGAGTCAGAGAAGTGACTGCAAGATTCATTGTGGCAAGCTGGATGGGATCCCAGAACAGAAACAAGACTTTAGGTGAAAACTCAGGAGATATGAATAAAGTAAGGCAGGTCCTTGAATAACATAGTTTTGTTCAACATCACTTCATTATAACATTTATGGGGGCAGAGGGGGACTGGGCCACTATCGGTGCAGAGTTTACTAGTGTGTTTGCATGGGTTTTCTCAAGGTACACCAGTTTCCTCCCACATCCCAAAGCTGTGCCCATTAAGTGAACTAGTGTGTCTACCCTGTCCCAGTGTGAGTGAGTGAGTGAGTGGGTGGGTGTGCATACGAGTGTGCGCAAGTAAACCTGAGATGGGACAACCTCCGCTCCTAGGCTGGTTCCCACCTGGTCCCTTGAGAAGCCAGGCAGGATAGCCTCCAGCTACCCAAGACCCTGAACTGGAATAAATGGGTAATTATCTTACTCATTTTCATTAAACTTTCTTAAATTTATGTATAGCTCATATTTCAATGGTTAGTATCAGCAGTGTTTTTGTCTTTCAGACTATTGGTGATGTTTTCATAATCCAAAATTTGCCATAAGAACTTAAGTCTTGCTTATATCAGTCTACTGTAAAACCCGTTTTTGTATACGTTGTTTCGCTTAAAGTTGTGGTTTCCAAGAATCTATGCATGACCTAAGTGAGGACTTACTGTATAGACTTTCATTTAATAATAAAGTATCAGTACTGGTTCATTAATTGTAGCAAATACCCCATACTAATATAAGATGCTAGCAACAGGGAAACTGGGTGTGGGATATACAGGAATTCTCTGTATTATCTTTGTAATTTCTCTGCCACTACAACTTCAAAACAAAAAAACAAAAAAAACCTTAAGTTTATTTTTTTAAATGTCTGCTTTACCTTCCACACAAATTTAAATTTTTCAAAAGTTTGTGGAAGTACATCAGTTGTTCACAGGCTATACCACCTACATATGCATTAAAAAATAAATATTACGCTTTTCCATTTGTTTTGGAAAAGAAACATTGCATTTCACTTGAAGGGGTTCTTAGAGATTTTCTTTTCCATCCCCAAAACAAAAAGACTGAGAACAACTGTGTCACTGGGTAGGGCCCTTAGAGAGGATCCCAGGAGATTACCTATTAGAAACAAATCATACAAAGTCGTTTCTTGACTGTAGTTGAGACAGCTTGCTTAGATACACTGTAACTACTCTAATAAGGAACATTTAATTAAGACTAACATAAATGATCTCTCTTAAGAAAATGTTATGATTTTTTTAACCACAGATATTTTTATTTGATCATCTTACTACTACATCTTATAAAGGCAAAGAATACTTAGTACATTCCTTACCATATCATTATATGCATCAGTTTTATTTTTGTCTCTTTACTATCATTGCTTATCCTATAAATTTTTTTAACATTAATTGCATTCTTTACAAAGAACCACTGAAAAAAAATTCTAAAAATCAAGAAATTAACATATATATTGGTTTTTAAACTACGGCAATGTAAATGCTAATTGTATATAATACAAGTGAACATGTAGTTATCTTCCTAGCACTTAATCCAAACAATCCCTCCTCCGTTCCCAAGAAATTCCGCTTGGTCTATATGTGGTTGGGTAAGGACATCGCCTCTCCTCCACACCAGCAGTGGGCATCTGAGCCCCAAGCCTGATTTGAGTAGTCTTCCCCAGGTCACCTTCATTGCTTTAGGAAATGGGTGACCAGGCCAACTGTCAAATTATCAGAAAAGTGTTTGCTCTTTCTCCGAGAAGAGGTCTTTATGATAGAAACTGGAGGTAACCAGCAACTATTCTGCTGTGGCATTTTGATAGCCTGAGAGTAAAGCAAGCAGAGGCAACAAAGCTGAAAAGTGGCTGGAGAAATAGAGTACTAAGGAGACTACTGAAATCGCTGCATGCTGCAGTACTTAAACACAGCTTCACCTCTGGGATGTTCCATTCCATAAATCAACAAACCATCAACTCTTTTTTGATTAAGCAAGTTTCAGCTGAGGTATCATTTAGGATTAGGTTTAGCTTCAAGTGTCAGCAAACTTAAAAGGACAATGGCTTAGACGTAACTGACATTTCTATTTCTTGCATCCAAAGTGCAAAGTTAGGCCGTCAAGGGCTGGTACAGAAGTTGTGCCCCCCAAAGTCTTACATGGTATGTACCTTCTAGCTCATAGCTCCACCATCCCCATAGTAGAACCCACCCTAATGGCTCAATATGGCAGCTAGACCTCCAACCATCACATACACATTCCATGCCACAGAACTGAAGAAAGGAGGAAGACATAGGGTATCAGGAGGCTTTACAAGTGGGATCCTAGGAGCTGCTTACTCACTCACTTATATCTGACTGGCTAAAACTTACCTGGCCACATATGGAGGCTAGAAAATGCCATCTTTACTCTGAGCAGGCATGGCCACAAATAAAAATCCTACTATAACAGAAGAAGAAAGAAGGAACAGATACTGGGTGACAATCAGCCTTTGTCACAGCTGGGTTTCTATACTTTTCTTTTCTTTTTCTTTTTTTTTTTGAGTTGAAGTCTCACTCTGTCACCCAGACTGGAGTGCAGTGGCCGCTCTCGGCCACCGCAGCCTCGACCTGCTGGGCTCCGGCGATCCTTCCGCCTCAGCCTTCCGAGTAGCCAGAATTACAGGCATGCGCTACCACGCCCGGCTGATTTTTTGATTTATTGTAGAGAGGAGGTCTCGCTGCCCAGGTAGGTCTCGAACCTGCGGGCTCAGGCAATCCACTCACCTCAGCCTCCCAAAGGCGCGGGATTACAGGCTGAGCCACCGAGCCCGGCTTCTATACTTTTCAACAAGACAACTAACAGAAATCATATGCTACATAATCGGTATTCTTTCAATTATCTTATTTTCCTTTCATGAGAAATTTGAGCAATTAAATCATTGTAGTATTTATGTTTGGGGAATCCCATATAGCAATGAAACATACATAGCAGGCAGCAATATTAACATCTAATTTCGCATTTTAGGACATTAAAACTTTATGAGTAGAGCTTTATTATGTAGTCCAAAGTTACCAGTATAAGGAATTAAAAATCTGGAATACATACGGAAATTCTAAATAAATAGATAAACCCAATAGGAAAACCTGGTAAATCATAGATAAATGGCTGATAGGGAAATTCAAGTGGCCAACAAGAATATGACTTCTGGATAAAGAAAACAGATTATTGCTTTCTCCCCCAATTCAAGTAAGATTAGCAGTAATACACTTTTCTTTAGGTATGGAATGTGAGATGAGTCGATAACAACAAAATTGTTTTTGAAAAGATTAAAAAAAAAGCAGATGGAAAAAAGATAAATGATATTGAACAGACCCTAGGAAGCTGAATGAAGTCAATTGTGAGGTAAAACAAAAAGTAGCCTGACCTAGACAACAAAACCTCCCAGAACTGAGAAACTATCAGCTCGATGTGACCAGAAATGGAGGTAAAAGTTTAGCTAAAACAAGGAGGATTGGTTGACACTCCATCTAAGAATTAGTTAGATCTCCAGCTATACTAATGAACACTGTTAGATGACTGCCCTTCCCAGCCCTAAGGACCAGCAGTTTACCCCTGGTATAGAGTAAGACACAGGGCCTCCACAGGGAGACATGGAATCATATAGGAGAGGATATCATACCAAGAACAGAGTGAGGGAGGAAACAGCGTCAAATATCCAGTTTTTTCTCATTCACGTTGTACGCTGCTGGCTGCCTGGTCTATAACTGCAGGCAGAAGTCTGGAAGGTTTTTCTATGGAAAACCTAATTAGCCCTAGAATCAAGCCCAAAGACACTTCCTGCCACCAGGGACTCAACAAATAACCCAGCCAGGTGACTCTGCTGAGAAGCCCACAGACTAGCTTGGAGCTTTCAGGAAGTAGCTTAGTGTACCAACCAGAGGTCACAGACATTATCAATGCATTCACCAAAAAGAAGAGGATGCCATTTAAAAAGGACTATTCTCAGAACAATAGTAATATTTTCTTAGGAATTACAAATATGATGGTAAGGCATGCAAGCCCTTTGGGTCCCCTCCCACTGCGGGAGCTTTTCTGTCCTCTCAATAAACCCTGCGTTCAAAAAAAAAGAAAGAAAGAAAAGGATGGGAAGACAATGATGTCATGGTCTTTAGAAAGTAGAAAAGACTGAAAATAGGGGCAAAATGATATGAAAATCAGAATTTCAGCCCAGTAATATCTAAATATGAGAGTTAAAGAGAGACAGCATCAACCAAATGGGGAGGAGTGTGTGTGTGTGTGTGTGTGTGTGTGTGTGTGTGTGTGTGTGTGTGTGTGTTTACTTTTTTTTTTAAATCCCTAAAGGAAGAATGTAAGTTTACGGAATGAAGGTCCCACTTAGTACTCTGCAAAACTTGATGAAAACAGACCACATAAAGGCACATCTGGCCAGGTGTGGCGGCTCATACCTGTAATCCTAGTACTTTGGGGGTCAGAGGCAGTAGGATCACTTGAGCCCAGGAACTCAAAACCAGCCCAGGCAACACAATGTGACCCTATCTCTAAGAAAAAATTAAAAACTTAGCCTGGTGTGGTAGTGCACACCTGTAGTCACAGTTCCTAGGCTGTGTAGAAGGCTAATATAGGAGGATCACTTGAGCCCCAGAGCTGGAATCTGTAGAAAGCCATGATCCTGTCACTGCACTCTAGCCTGGGTAACAGAGTGAGACCCTGCCTCAAAAAAAAATAAAAATAAAAAATAGGCCAGGCACAATGGCTCAAGCCTGTAATCCTAGCACTTTGGTGGGCAGAGGTGAGCAGATTGCCTGAACCCGGGTTCACAAACAGCCTGGGCAACTTGGCGAGTCTCATGTCTACAATAAATCAAAAAATTAGCCGGGCATGGTAGCACATGCCTATAGTTTCGGCTACTTGGAAGGCTGAGGTGGAAGGATCGCCAGAGCCCAGCAGGTCGACGCTGGAGTGGTGGTCATAAGCATGCCACTGCACTCCAACCTGGGTGGCAGAGTGAGACTCCAACTCAAAAATAAAAAATAAAGACACATCACTGAGAATTTCAGAAAATGTGGAATAAGAAGACACCTCTGCAAGATTTCAGGAAGAAAGAGTAAGAAAAAAAAGTAATTACTAAAAAGCTTAATGGTAACCACATGGAATCTAAAGTGGAAAAATGCTTCTAAAATCCCATAGGAAAATTATTTTCAATCCTGAATTACAGACCCAGCTATACAATCAGATGAAAAGGTAAAAATATTTTACACAAATTAGATTTCAAAAAATGTACCTCTCCCTACAACCTGCTCTTCAGGAAGGAAGATATCCTTAGCAAAGAAGAGAGTCAACAAAGAAGGAAGAACCTTCTTTAATAAGGTTCTTGTAAGATAAGAAAACAAGGACACAAGAGGGAAAGGATGGCTATGATCCAGCCCCAGGAGGAGGGCTGTGCACGAGGCAGAGCATACCTGATGATCCCAAGAAGATGGGCTTAACAGATACCTCTGGAATCTGAATGCACTGTGAGGAGAATCAGTCAACTCTGGGTTTGAAGCAGTCACAAGAACGTCGACAAACTGAAAATATAGGGGGAAAATCCATGTCATTGGTCAGAGCAATGATTTTTTTGATATGACCTTAAAAGCACAAACAATGTGACAAAAAAATAGACAAATGAGATTTTAAACTAAAAACTAGCACAGCAAAGAAAACAAACAATGGAGTGAAAAGAGTAGGAGAAAATATCTGCAAAACATATATCTGATAAGGGCTAATATCCAAAATATATAAGGAACTTAACGACAAGAAAAAAAATAGGCAAAAAAATCTGAATGGACACTTCTCAAAAGAAGACATATAAGTGGCCAACAGATATATGAAAACGTAACTAATCATCAGGGAAGTGCAAATTAAAACTACAATGAAATGTCACCTCACAACTACTGAATGATTATTATAATAGAAAACAAAGATAAGGATTGGCAAGGATGTGGAAAAAAGGGAACTCTTTCATGTTGGTGAGAATATAAATTAGTACAGCATTTATGGAAAACAGGATCACAGTTTCTCAAAAAATTAAAAATAGGATTATGGCAGTATAGTGGCTCATGTCCGTAATCCCAGCACTCTAGGAGGACAAGGTGGGAGGATTATTTGATCCCAGCAGTTTGAGACCAAGTTGGGCATCATAGTGAGACCTCATTTCTATAAAAAAAAAAAATTGTTTTAAATTAGCCAGTGTGGTAGCAGGTACCTATAGTCCCAGTTACTAGAGAGGCTGAGGTGGAAGGACAGCGTGAGCCCAGGAGGTGAAGGCTACAGTGAGCTGTGACTGTGCCACTGCACTCCAGCCTGGGCAACAAAATAAGACCCTGACTACATTTAAAAAAAAAAAAAAGCCAGGATTACTGTATGATCCATCAAACCTACTACTGGGTACATATCCAAAGAAAATGAAATATGTTGAAGAGCTTTCTGCACTCCCGTGTTTATTGCATCACTCTCAACAGTTAAGATATGAGATAATACATCCAATTGTCCATCAATGGATAACTGGACTTTAAAAAAAAAAAAAGTGGTATAACTTGGCGCAGTGGCTCACAACTGTAATCCCAGCACTCAGGGAGGCCGAGATGAGAGGATTGCCAGAGCCCAACAATTTGAGACCATCCTGGGCAACATGGCAAAACCTCATGTCTACAATGAATCAAAAAATTGGCCAGGTGTGGTGGTCCTCACCTGTAGTCCCAGATTCTCGGAAGGCTGGGGAGGAATAATTGCCTGAGCCCAGGAGGCTGAGGCTGTGGTAGCTGTGAGCATGCAGCTACACCCAGCCTGGGAGACAGAGTGAGACTTCAACTCAAAAAAAGAGAGAGAGAGAGAAAGAAAAGAAAAGAAAATGTGGTATATAAACACAATGGAATCCCACCACCAACTCTGCAAAGGACTCCTGCAGTTAGGAACATATTTCAAGCGCACTGGAAAGTGTGCCTGAGTGATGGTGAGGAATGGGGTATGACAACAGAATTAAAGAATGGAAGTGGGGAATGAAGATAAACAAAGTGAAACCGGAGAGGTACGCCCTGATACAACCTCAGGTTGAGGGGTAGGATGGACTCAGTCGATCACATCAGAGGATCCAAAGCACTCCCAAACTACACCCTCCAAAAAGAGGGAGAAAGAATCGGAATCCAGCAGAAAGGAAAAGTGAGATCAAGTGAAAAGAAAAGAGGATCAAGTGAAGAAAAGATTAAGTGAAAAGAATCAGAAGGTAAGATTCCACAAAAATTACAGCAAGGTAGAAGGAATAAATTCTAGTGTTCCATCTCAAAACAAGGTGACTGCAGGTAACAATAATATAGTGTATATTTCAAAACAGCTAGAAGTGAGAATTTTGAATGTTCTCACCACAAAGAAATGATGAATGTATGAGGTGATGGATTTGCCAATTACCCTAATTTGATCATTATACACCATATACAACTATCAAAACATCCTATCATACCCCCTAAATATGTACAATTATTGTGTCAATTAAAATAAAGCATAACAAAAAAGGGAAAAAAAGATAAGGATTCCAAGCCTGGATCCAAAACTTTCAAGACTTATGACTTAAGTTATTTTACCTTTCTATGCTTCAGTTTCCTTATATATAGAAAAAGCTGATACAAAATTTCTTGGAGGACTGCAGACATTAAACAATAAAATATTCTATAATTATCAGGTTTTTTAAGCCCAGAAACATTTAAAATGTCCCTTATTTGTCATCAGAAACCTCGTGCACGCTCTCTAGAAGAACTGGGTCACAGACAGAAATTCTCATAGTCTGCCCACCTGTCACCCATCAGGTAATACTGAAAATTTTTAAAGCAATTGTTGTAAGTTCCTTTTTTTTAGGTTTTCTATTAGCCTCATCCTTGGGAAGACTATCTTCTATTGAAAATAAGTATTTGGACACGCCATAGAAAGAAAATAACAAGTCCATGTATCAAAGGTGAGAATCAAGTTGAAGGCCAGGGAAGCAGGTTATCTACCCTGCCCAACTCATACCCGCTGTCTTGGCCAGATCATATCGCACACAATTCAAAGGAAGAATTCTTCCATGGAAGCAAGTTTCCATTCAGCTTCCCAAATTTTAAAGTCGATGTACCAGGGAATCAACACTTGCATACCACAGCTATGAATGAAGACTCAAGAAGGATCAAATGCCATTATATACAAGGTCACTCTTCCCGGTGTCTGATGAAGGGTAACTGGCTTTCTCTCTTTTTCATGTCATCTCATTTCTGCCTCAAACTTCTGAATCCACTCCCTGGCTGCTAGGACTTTCCACATTGTTACCACCAACTGTCTTGCTTTCCCTCTAAAGTACCAGTCTTCCCTGCTGCCTTATCCTTTGCATCCACCAAGATCAGACCAGAATTTATTAAGAAGGCGCATGTATACAAACCTGTATGTAACCAAGAGAAAGTCCTTGTGTCAATTAGAAAAATTATGTAGATTTCATTTCAATTTGGCTGTATGTGAATAATGAGCAACTTCAGATATTTGCTATAATAAACCAAAATACCTAAACTAATAATGTTCGAGTATACTTAAAATAGTATAAAAGCTAGTCTACTGAATATTTAGAGAAAAAAATTCATTTGCCATTTATGATGAAAAACTGACTATATTCTAGACATACTTTATCTATACTTAGTAGATATTCTTTGTAATAAGCAAGTAAGTTAGAGCTCTCAATTTTCCATTAAACTATAAGAATCATAAGGCAAGAAATACCACTATTAACAAGAACCATCATGTGTCAGGCACTGTCCTTTCCACGTAATAACTAATTTAATGCTCTCAACAGCCCACTGAGGTAGGGCTAACATCCCTGATTTTTTTTTTTTTTTTTTTGAGTTGGAGTCTCACTCTGTCACCCAGGCTGGAGTGCAGTGGCACTCTCACGGCCACCCCAGCGTTGACCTGCTAGGTTGCAGCAATCCTTCCACCTCAGTCTTCCAAGTAGCTAACATCTCTATTTTATAGGTAAAGTGTAGATAAGTTAAGACTGCCCGAAGCTACACTTCCAGCAAGCAGTGAACAGTATGCAAACCTACAGTCAGACATTGAGGCTGTTAACCACTTGACACACGGGCTCCATCGGCTTTTGTAATAGCCAGAACCAGGCTGTGTAAAAGACGAAGCTCAAGCTCGCGTGCCTGAAATGGAGCTTACATGCCTGAAATATTGAGCTCAGCACAGCAGATGTTTCTTAAGTAGAATGAATATTCGGGAGCTTGAATTATCGCAAGAATCTCCTTGGACTAGAAAATGTTTTTAAAATATAGCTTAAGATTATATCAGTATATTGTTGAGAGGAAGAATGAGGTAGAGGGCAGGAAGAAAACTTTTTGGCATGTCTGCATTTCCGTCACAATGAAGGGTAAAATGCGATCTAGCTACACATATTTTTTGATAAATAAATTCACTCTGCAGGACCAGTGGGTGCAGAATATTACTATGAACACTTAAAGGCTTATTTATTAGCTATAATTAAGAATTGGTTATAATTAAGAATTTAAGTCATATCTTTTCTTATAAAATCCCAATCCCAATACACACTTCTACATATTTCATCATATAAAATATGCTTCGAGTTATTTTAAATTTGAAACTGCCCCAGAATCTCTTCAACAAGTATTTCATGCCACTCAGAGTCTCAAAATTCTTAGACCAAACAGGGAAGAAAACAAAACATACAAAGTCCACCCTTAACTCCAAAGACTGACAACAAGCTAGTCAAAACAGCTGGCACAATGAGACATAAAGAGAAGTCAAAGCAATTGGTTTCAGAGTGGTCATTTAAACTTTCAGATTCTTAGGCCAAAAATAATGTATACACGTTATAGAATATAAAAAAGTCATTAAGGGAGCTGTAGTTAGAAGCTGGAGTGTTCCATCAACACTGGAAGTCCCAGAGAGTCAGCTCACTATGGCCTGTATCAATTCCCCTGTACAGAAGAGAGGGGAAGTGAATACTTGATTTTAGAATGACAGAACAAAAGGAAACTTCAAGATTATTAAATTCAAAGGACTCATTTTACAAATGAGAACACAACTCAAGACTTACACAGCAGAGGTATTCTCACAATTGTGCTGTCTCCTCTTAATGCAATTTTTTGGTATTCTTAACATACTAGAGTGCCTACACATTTTGCAAGCTACATTAACATCAGTGGCTTTCATTCACTGGGCAGTGGTACTTTCATCTAGCAGGATATGCAATAGCATAGCAGCCACTGACATTACTAAATATTTTTAAAACATCAGAGAAATTATGTTAAAAAATTGTTAAATGCCAAAATCTATATGAAAAAACAAAGGGTTAATAATAGCCAAGACCAAAAAAAAAAAAAAGAAAAATTATGTTAATTAAAAAATAAGTAAAAATTATATTAAGCAAAACTATCATAAGAAAGCTAATGAAGCCAGGCTCAGTGGCTCAGCCTGTAATCCCCCGCCTTTGGGAGGCTGAGGTGAGTGGATTGCCTGAGCCCGCGGGTTCGAGACCCGCCTGGGCAACTTGGCAAGACCTCATCTCTACAATAAATCAAAAATTAGCCAGGTGTGGTAGCGCACACCTGTAGTTCCAGCTACTTGGAAGGCTGAGGCGGAAGGATCGCCGGAGCCCAGCAGGTGAAGGCTGCGGTGGCGGAAGTGGCCACTGCACTCCAGTCTGGATGACAGAGTCAGACTCCAACTCAAAAAAAAACAAACAAAAAAAAAGAAAGCTAATGAAGTTTTAGTAAGTCAAATCCTGCCTTTTACTCTCATCAAAAAGTCTTGCAGTCTGAGAATCAAATAAGTTGAAAATTTAAACATCTATTTCTCAAATCTATTTCATTCACTGAAATGTCTTTAAAAAGCAAAATGCTAGCTACAAAGCAATGTATTAGATGGAAAAAAAATGATGATTGTGTTGACGGGCCACAACAGCAAATCAATACAAGTCATGTATTTAATTTGCCAACAGAATATCTGAGGATACCCATCAATTGTATTTTCTTGGTTCTTCACAAGATACAATAGAAAGTAAGAAAGTGTGGCCCGGTAGGTCTGGTTTCTATATCAGTGTGCATGTATGATATACATCACTAAACACACAAGAATATGGAAATAAACTGGAGGCACAATGAACACTCTTTAACCTACTCTCCATAGTGTTTTCACAAGGCCCTTTTGCTTTTGGGCTGTGATCAATCTCTCTGCAGCCAAAGCTCACCATGGTTCAGGCCATGAAACAGTCAAGGTGTGTCCCCAGGAGGATTTTCATATAATACCAGAGGGTATGGAGAAGTAGTGGTGACAAAGACAAAAAAAAAAAACACCACTATCAATTTATTCTAAACACTGAGTTGTTCCAGGCCACAGGTGGCCAAGAAGTAATGAGGTGCAGTGCTAGGACACATGAAAGCCCGAGAAAGGAGAAAGAGCTGGCATGGGTAGGGATATCAAAACAATTCCGCCAGCAGCAATGGATGAGTACAGGTGGGTGACAGAGGCAGAGGAACAGGGACAAGAGGCATCAAGCAAGAGTGGTGCCAATACCTTCCAAACTATCCTCAGCCCTGTTCAGGGAAGCAAAGGTGTACCTGAGATCTCAGATGCAGGCACCTGCCTGAAGAGAAAAGGAGGAGCTAAGAGTCAAGCAGTTCTCAACCACAAATGTTTTCAAATAAGATTTAGGAGTGTAGAAAGTTTAAGGGGAGGGGGAGAAGGAGGGAGAAGGGAAACAAGAATGGAGCTCACACTGCGATTTGAAGAGAAAACCAAGGAGCATATTGGGTGTCCAAGGCAGTTCATGGTTACATAACATACAAGTAACCTAAATTTCACTGGCTGTCATTTCTTTCTAAAGCATCTGTTAGGGGATGTGTTCCTATACATGTGTTGGTAGTTTTTTAAGGCCTGGCCTCTACTGCTCACTTGTCATTCTACTTACAGAAAAGATTAATAACACTGCATACCATGCGTGATGAATAAGAAATTCAACTTACACAGCACTAGGTGTAAAATTATGCAGTACATCCTTTTGAGTGCATAAGAATTCGATTTAACATGAAGAGCTCCCTACAAAGAGGGGAGAAGTGAAACTTATCTAAGTATTTGCCATGCTTTGGTCTACAAATAGGTTCAGAAAAGTAATCTGTGAAAATGAAAATTGTGTTACCCGATTATATAGTCAAAGCAAAAAATGTTATTTCAGAGTTACAGTAAACCCCAACTCATCTAAAATCGACTCGACCAAAACAGCTGAGATTACCATAATTTGTTTTGGCTTCATAAGACATTTAAAAGTGGAATGGAAAAATATTTAAAAGCCATGTCTGCCTTTTTTGGGAGGGGAAGGGAGGTGAAATTCAACTCAGTGGAAAAAATAAACCGACATACTTCCACCTCCCTTGCAGGGCCCAGTAAAGGAGAGAGAAGAAGACCTGGAGAAAATATGAGTGGGTCTTCAGAAGACCAAAAGGAGGCCCAGAACTGGGTGTGTGCACAAGGGCCAGAGAAAGCTAGAGTGCTCTGCATAACTCAGAGCTCTAAATTATTTTTGTAAGTTGAAGTGAAAGACAGAGAAAGACAGAGACCAACCAAGATAAGCTGCCAGGTACAAGCTGTTGGATCCTGAGGAGACACTTTTTAAAAACATCGTCTAATATTCAATGTGAGGCTTTTTTGTTTCTGAACTTTTCAGTTTCCCTTACCTTCATAAAGTTTACCTAACATAATCTTTATTTAAGAAAAAAAAAAAGCAAGGGAAAAGGGCTGTGTTCCTGTGTGGGTGGGGACACAGTGCAACAGAGACAGTCAGTTCACAATGGCAAGACAGACGCAGGGCCAGCAGTCTAGGCGGTCTAAGTGCCCACACCCTCCACCCCTTCCCCAGAGACGGAGAGGAATTGTGGCCACCTCCCATCATAATCTCACTGAGCTCCCAAAGAACAGGTTACAGCACGTTCTGCACTCTGTGAAGACAAACTTAAAGCTTTCAAAATGGTGGCTACCATGGTACCTTTTCAAACCAGAGCACTCAGTTAGTACATGTTGAAACGTCTATAAATAAAAAAGATAATTTAGATGATATCAGTGAGTCACTTCCAACTCCTAAACTGGAGTAACAAGTTGCTTTTCCTATCCTTAGACATTGACACACAGAAGGGGTGACTCAACTAATTGGCCAGAAACCACCAATGATAAAAATTAATTCAACAATTTTAGAATATAGTCTCAGCTTTTAAAGTTGAGTATAAAATTTCAAAATCTATTAGAAACAGAAGCTTCTTTAAAGCTATATTTGCTATACATAAAAGAAATAAGAAAAAATAATACAGAGGAATAGTAACCATCAAGGCTGAGAACAAGAAGCTTGTCATTAATGGAAATTCCATCACCATCTTCCAGGAGAGAGACCCCAACAAAATCAAATGGGACAGTGCCAGTGCTGATTATGTGGTGTAGCCCACTGGCATCTTCACTACCTTGGAGACAACTGGGGCTTACTTACAGGGGGAGGCCAAAAGAATCATCATCTCTGCCCCCTCTGCTGATGCCCCCATGCTTGTGATGGGTTTGAGCCACAAAAAGTATCAGAACAAACTCATGATTGTCAGCAATGCCTCCATGCACCAACTATTTACCCCTCTGGCCAAGGTCATCCACAACAACTCTGTCATCATGGAGGGAGGGACTCATGACCACTGTCCATGTCACCCAGAAAAATATGGATGGCCCTTCTGGGAAGTTGTGGCACAATGGCTGCAGGGCCCTCCAGAATATCAACCCTGCATCTACCAGCACTGCCAAGGCCATTGGCAAGGTCATCCCAGAGCTGAACAGGAGGCTCACAGGCATGGCCTTCCATGTCCCTACCACCAATGTGTCCATTATGAACCTGACCCGCTGTCTGGAGAAACCTGCCAAATATATTGACGTCAAGAAGGTGGTAAAGCAGCCATCCAAGGACTCCCTCAAGCGCATTCTAGGGTACACCAAGAACCACTGTATCCTCCAACCTGGACAGTGACGTCCACTCAACTCTTCCACTTTCATGCTGGGCCTGGCATTGCCCTCAATGACCACTTTTCATCAAGCTCATCTCTTGGTATGACAATGAATTTGGCTACAGCAACAGGGTGGTGGACCTCATGGTCCACAGTGCCTCCAAGAAGTAAGAGCCCCTGGACCAGCCCCAGTAAGAGCACAAGAGGAAGAGAGAGGCCCTCAGCTGCTGAGGAGGACCTCCCACACTCAATCCCCAACCACACTGAGAATCTTTCCTCCTCACAGTGTCCATGCCAGACACCCTGAAGAAACGGGGAGGGGGGCTAGGGAGCCCCACCTCATCCAGTACCATCAATAAAGTCCCCTGTACTCAAAAACCAAAAAAGAACTAACAAAGAAATCTAGAAGCTTTGGTAATGAATAAACATCTAAACTACATACTTTAGCTTTTTTTGCACCAGGGCTTGCTATTGAAAAGTGCTCAGCTGCCTGAGACTGTGGTTACACTATTTCTAATAAACAGGCAGCTTCCTGTCTCTGGCTTCTCATTCTATATCAGGGTTGCATCCTGGCAACTTTCATCATCCTGACCCCTGAGTGCACTCATGTTAAAGAGGGTCTGCTTTGGTTCATTCCTTATTGTAAGAAACTACTCACCGGGGGGAACCCCTTGCTTTAAAACCTTGCTTTTCATCAGTAAAGCTGAAAAAGAGTTAATTTCTTATGTTCAAAACTTAGTTTCTCATAATCTCTAAATTTATCTCTATTTTGGTTGAAGTGTCTGGACTTTTTTTTTTTTTTTTTTTGAGTCTCTGAAGGGATGAAGTTCTGTGTACACTTTTAGACTGTTTCGGAAGTGGTTAAAACAGCAGTGTGTAGACAATGCCATAATCAATCAAATATTCATTTATGCTTTTCTTAAGAATATGTTTTTCTTAGCAACTGAGCCAATAATGCAGAGTTCATAGACAGAAAATTAAAATGTATGTCATGTTACAAAGCAATTTCTTTTAAACAAGTGATAGATCTTTTTCTTAAGGGCTTAAAAATGCAATTTACAAGTATGTTTTCCTACTTTTGGATTATTCTGAAGTAATTTACTGTTCAGCATAGTACTCGATTTGTTTCTAATATGGTGATAAATTATATATATGTTCTACTTACTTTATTTTGCTCATAATCTCCTATAGAATTGTCAGCAAAGGGCATTCTTTGCTTTTCTGACCTTTTTGAGTTAAAAGAAAAAACCCATCTTGCTCTATAACAAAAGATTTCATCTCGAGCTTTTCACCATTCAGCTTTTCCTTACCCTTGGGAACCTGTTATGTTGGATGGTTGGTCTCTTGACAATGACACCCCACTTGAGACAGCCTGTAAAGGCTGGAGAACCTCTTCACCCTCCTGTGTGGGCCGTTACACAAGCCCTCATGCCTCCTGGAGATGTCAGAGCCCCAGTCGGTGTGAAATGGTGATGCTGTCTGTCAGCAGGGAAATTGTCTGCTTCTGAAAACCCTTCCCCGAGCTTCCTCTGTGCGGGACCTCCAGCTGCCTCGGTGCACCGTGTCAGGGTATTAAAATAGCTCTGGCTTGATGACTTCACTAGTTCTCATAAACAGGCCAGTTGGCAGAACTCTGATGCAGTCTGCTCCTGAGTGGAAGACATTTATTTTTCTCTCCCCACTATCTCTAATATGAATACTTAGTTACATTTTGACTCAGGAGGAACTCTTTTTTCTGAGGATCAATTCAGCATAAACTTAATGCAAAATTTTCAAAATGCTTGAAGGGGACTTGAACTAAAAGAGCTAACCCACAGCCAACACTGGACATTCAGACTGTATTATTATTTCCTTTGCTAACCTTCAAGGACATCAAAAACTGCGAGGTAAACTAACCTTATATAACACATTTGGATTTCATTTATTTTAGAGCCAAGTAGATAAGAATATTATTATTGATAACTAATATCAGCCAAAATTTTTTAAGTCGTATTTCTCATGATCCTTTTCCACATGTAAGGAGGTCAATATAAGATATCAAAGTAAAAATTTATTATTACCACACCTAATCAGCATAAGGACAGAGGGCCCTTAAAAGGCAATTTTTTGTCATCACAGCAAGCTTCACTGATTAATGCACAAATGGATTTTGAAATTTTTTAAAAAGTATAAGGCATTTGTGCAACATAAAAAGGAGTTCTTCTGTATTAGATTACCAAATTTTCTCTTAGTGGTCATAATTTTCCCTTATAAAGTTTTCACTTCCTTCTGTAATTACCACATACTAGTATAAAATATGTGTGTGTGTGTGTGTGTGTGTGTGTGTGTGTGTATAGTCTACAAGAAAAGTAGAGCCTTCTGATGTTCCAGTATCATAACTCAGTGCTACATCCGAGCTGCACTTTGATTCCAAAAGAGAGCATTCAGACTAACTGCTTCAGTGCCCTGTGGACACAAGATTTATGTCTAGAGCAAAAGCTCCCAGATGACTCTATGGACATGAGTTAATGAAATAATTTGGTTCACTGGTTTAAGATGGCCTCTCTGGAAGGGGTTCAATCAGTGTCCCCCAAAAAGAGAAACTCACTAACATTCTACTCCCAGCACCCCTCAGTTCCTCTTATTACCTATCAGTTAGCAGCAGCATCCCAATAGCACCACAATGCTGCAACTGTGGTGGTGGTGAACCACCTCTCTCCACCAGTCCCAACCAAAATGTCAATTTCAGAGAACACACAGATATATATAACAGAATTTTTTAAATGTATGTTACCATACAATTAGCTGTCAGTTTCATCAACATTTGCTGAGCACCTTGCATGTGGCAGGTATTATATATGTACTGCCTACTGATATGAAGGGGCCAGCAATATTGCCTTCAATGATTTCTTTCACTCAATCAACTTTTAGTTAAGTATTATATAGCCACATAGCCATAGCAAGATGATACATGGACAGCTGCAATTTTTGTATTTATGTTAATCCTGTGATTTAGAAAATTTGGTTTTGATGGTACATCCAAGGAAGTGTTAAGAGGCCCTTAATAATAATAACCAGAGACATTTGGGGCATAGTTCAGAAAAATGATCATGAAATTAAGAGTTATCATGTCCCTCTCCTGCAGAGGCTAACAGCGATGCAGTGGAGATTTTGGATGCTGAAAGGTCAATTATAAATGTCATTACACATACAGTAATTCACACAGTGATGGAATAGGCTGAGTAGTTTGTGATGGTGGCTGCACTATCAAATTTTAGAACAATAAAGGACCTTAGATCTAGTAAAAATCTCACACTGTACTAATTATGCCTAGAAAGGTTGTGTGATTTGTACAAAGTCAAAAAGTACTAGGTTATCATCTCAGAATCAACTTTAAATTTTCCCATCATACTATTCTAACTCTGATTTACACACATACATGCCCATATGTTATTTTAGTGTGTACACACTACACATATTTGTCTGCCTGACTCATACACACAAACTTCAATCCTCTGTCTGATTCATACATAAACACAAACATTATACTCCAGTGTCTGATTCATACACACACATTCCATTATTCTTCACATTATACTCTGTCTGATTCTCTCTCTCTCTCTCTCTCTCTCTCTCTCTCACACACACACACACACACACACACACACACACACACGTGCATACTGCTGTTTCATTCATATATACAATTTACTCACGTGTATGTCTCAGTACTCTGTGACTCATCTACCCGCATATATAGACTTTATACTACTCTGCATCTAATTTAGATGCACCAAAGTTTTTCAAAATAGTAAATCATGATCACATTCAAAAAATGGACACAAGATTTATGTCCAGAGAAAAAAACTCCCAGATGACTCTATGGACATGAGCTAATGAAATAATTTGGTTCACTGGTTTAAGATGGCCTTTCTGGAAGGGGTTCAATCACTGTCTCCCCAAAAGAGAAAAACCACTAACATTCTATTATCAGCACCCCTCATATATTTTAAAGTAAGAAATTCAAACGTAACCCAGCAACCCCTGTAACTATTTCAAAGTTACCGTAAGTTCCAATTATGAAGTAATGTAACTTATCTGGAACCTCACTTATCTCTGTTAAGAGTTCCCAAGGACGTGAAAGAGGTGAGGCATACTTGGTGAGTTCACAGGCATCCATCTGCATGAAGACTTTCATTCCCTAGGTCAAGGATGAAGATATTAGTGTTTTTTGTGCTGTACTGTTTTCCATAACATGGAGGAAAGGAGTAGATGCACAGAAATAAGAAACCGAGGGTAGTATTCTGTGTTCTTGCCCAAAGATAAAAATTTCCAGATTCTGAGTCCCTAAAGCAGTGTAGGAGTGACATGGGAGAAGTGCATGAGCAACATGGCTTGGGACACCAGCTACCCAGTGAGACCTGAAGAACCTTATCCCTTCTCCTCAAGGGTTGACAATGTAGAGAACGCTGAACAATCTCACTAAACACACAAAATCAGGATGCAATGATGACCCCTCTCAGGGGTTTTATGAAGTGGGAGAGGTGGGCAAGCAGGAGACAGAGATGGAGACTTTTCGGGGTGACCAGCTGATAAAATGATTCATCTATATAGACACAAGAGAAGACCCAAGAAAAAAACAGAATTATCTTTTGGGGGTCAGACTCCTTGTTGTACAGGCTTCCCCCACTAGGTAAGTGTTCTAGGAACCCATCGGCATCAGCATATCAACTAGTGTTGTTGTGAGAGGATCTGTTTGGCTTCAGAGAATATTTTCTTTTTGGAGATTCTTTCAACACATTTGATCATTTTATGATGGGTGATTTATGAGTGCACCTGCCCCCACCAGAGAGGGGGTTCAGCAGTTTTTGACCAAAACAGCATGATACCTGTGTCCCACCCTCCCTATTCACCCCCTCTCGTCCTGAGCAACTTTTTTTTATTTCTGCAGATTAAAAAAGTCCTCACAGGGAAACGCTTTGCCAATGTGGAAGAGGTGAAACAAAAAACGGCAGAAGCACTAAACAGGCATCAACATTGATGAGTTCAAAAACTGTTTTGAGGAGTGGAAAAAGCATCTTGATAGGTGTATTGCATTAAACAGGAGTACTCTGAAGGTGACTGAAGTTTAAACACAATTTTTTAACAAATAAATTTCAGGTTTTTTGGGTCCTCCCTCACATGAAGATGTTCCCGGGGACCCAGACTTAAAAAGATTAGGGACATTTGCAGGGCACTAGATGTCCAGCAGGAGCAGGTAAGTGCATAAACAGAAAATGTGGGTTGTGGATAATGTGATCCATCAACATCTACAGTTCAGTAAGAACTATGGACCTGCAGACAACACCAAGAAGATGAGAACATGAAGAGAAAATGTGAGATCCAACATCTGTGGGTCTCAGACTATACTATGTTATTCTCAAAAAGTCTACTGAAGCAGATGGTGAATGTTTTGAACAGTTGCTTCCTTGAGCTACATGCTCTAATAGTCTAGCATTTTTTGATTATCCATAAATAATTCCCTTTATTATTAAATATAGCTATTACCAACTTACTGATACATTATAATGAAAGAATGTGTAGAGTCAGACTAAGAGGTACTGCTTTTTATGATCCCTTTAGGTAATGTTCTCATAGTTTTAATTAAGATATGAAAAGAAAACACCAAGAATAATAATGATGATGTGTGAGTGTATACCTCGCTCTGGGTTTCACGCAACATTTAAATATCAAAGACAGCTATCCACTGAAAAAGAATCCTCCCAAACTGGACAACACCTCTCTCTGGCCTTGGAGGATAGTTAAAAGGTCACTACTGAAGTCTGAAAAATGGGGTATTCCTTAAAAGGAAATGTGCAGCTTTAAGCAAATAAACCATAGGTATTTTGTAAAACATTTTAAAGACCTTATCCATAGCCCAAGAAAAACGTCTGCTAAGGATCAAAAAGATCAGGCCCTAAGGGGTTTAAGGGACAGGATAGGACAGGGTAGGCAGGGACATCAACAGCAAACTGCTTTTCAAATGTTGGAAAATGAAAGCCCGCCTACGAAGGAATACAAGAAAACCCTCAAAGTTTAGCAGGTCAAGTACAAACTAATAATCAGGCCTGCCAAGAAAGAACTTGAGTAACTTTGCAAAGTATTCCAAAGTCAATAAAAAATGTTGCTTAACAAGTTAAAACCTCTAAAATGAAGGATTTTCTGCAAAGCATGTACCTAAGATGAGAAAGAGTGTGTATATGAAATCAAGTAACTGTTTCCTTGATCTTTATTAAGCATTAAGAGTATTGTAAATACCAACTTGTCTTTTAAAACACGAGGGTTGGAGGAACTAAACCAGTTATTAATTCAAGGGACAGTCTAAACCTAATTATTAAACTAGTTGTAACAAAAGCAAAGACCTAACCCTAACTGGCATTATCACGAATTCAAAGACTCAAGGTGGTTCTGTAAACTGTTGACACAAATGTGAAACCTGAATTACAATCAATCACACTACATAAGGATGCAGTTGCTACCAGGGCACCTAACCACAAAATATTCTAAATGAAGGCCATCTGAGTATTGAAAGGACAACATATCAAGGGAAAATCATCAAGAATTAATGATGTCATATGGTTGAACATTCACTCTACTTGATAGCAATCAACAGACTACAATAAACCAAAGACTAGTTATAAAAAACTACATTTTGCCTTGGTGAAAGCAGTAGCTAGATGGCAGAGAAACAGATGTATAAGCATGCAGACACCCAGAAGATAGGTGAACAAAGTGGTCTTATTTAACATTTTTATAAATGATATGGGGAGAGAGTACACAGAAAGTAGGCAAGTCTGTATTAAGCTCTTCTAGTTACCAAAATGCCAAGTAAAAGAGATAAACATCCTTTTAGCATCAATCTGACAACATGGTAGACTCTTTTAGCCAACTCCCACTTAACCAACTGTCCAGATTAACCAATGATCCCTACTGCCCTTGTAAATCATACTGACTGATGCACCTGGAATGTTCTAGCCAGCCAGCTCCTCTCCGAGCAGACTGACTACCTCGGCTCCCATCAGCTGAGCCAATATTTGATAAGAGTTTGTTATCCTAAACCTGTTTATGCAGTAATACTTTATTGATACATGATATGCTACTTAAAAGAAGTGAAATAAGACTATAAAAAGCCGCATAATAGTTGTTTCTATGAAAAATAAGTTGAATGCTTTGAAAAAGATCAGTACCATATAATTTTTTAAACTGCTGTTGAAAGGTAAGGGCATCATAATTGTACAACAATGGGAAAATACATCAGGAATATCTTCAAAAGGTTTTACTTCACTTTAAAGAAAAATTGGAAATAACAATCTATTACAACTTTGATTGTAATACAAAGGTTAACACTGAACTCCATCCGTGGATCCATACTTGAAGTCTAGACCCCACATCTAAAGTTTACCAGAAAGGTTTATTTGTAAGTATAACTGAATAAAATATTTAAGATATGCACACGTCATTTTTAAGCTCCTCTATCTACTCTAACTTTTTGATTAACTGACCAACTACTGATTTTTTTTTTCTTCTGTCAAGAAGTCTCCAAGAAGAAATGGCTTGCTTCTGTTTTTCATCTCAAGATTAACTGGGATCTAATGATATAGACATGACTTCTGTTAGATTGCACCTGTAAGCAGAAACCTACATATAGTTAAAAGCCTGGTCTTCCTTGGTAAACAGATATAAAATGTCTGATGTAAAACAGGCAACAGGAGAATTCAGGTTGTAAGTTTCTCTGAATAGCATACCTATGATATATCAGATGGATTATTGTTTTTTATCATTTATACTTACATAATGAAAACCAACTCATTTTATATATCAAATTACTATTTTGTAAGTTGCAGAATAAGCAATTGAAGCTTTTGTTATAAATTTTTCTCAATAACCAGGTTTCTAATCTTTAAAAAAAAAGGCTCCAAAACAGGCACAGTGGCTTCTGCTTGTAATCCCAGGATTCTGAGAGGCCAAGGCAGGAGAACACTTTGGGCAACAGAGTGAGACCCCTGTCACTACAAAAATAAAATTAATTTATCTGAGTGTGGTGGCCCAGGCCTGTAGTCTCAGTTACTCGGAAAGCTGAGGAGGGAGGATTACTTGAACCCAGGAGTTCGAGGCTGCATTGAGCTATGACCATGCCGCTACCTTCCAGCCTAGAGAACAGAGCCAAGACCTTGTGTAGTTAAGAGAAAGAAAAGACTGGCAGTAGTGGGAAGCTTGGGGTGGGGGCGGGGGGTGCACACACCTCATCAACAAGGGTACCTGCATAATAAGCATTTGTATACCTAACCCTGAATTATACCCCACATCTTTAAAATACAAAATTAAAGAAAAAGAAAAGGCCCAGAGTATTGATCCATATGTCTGCTATGTGCCAGGCTGCTATGATAGGTACTATGAATACAAAGAAGAATAAAGTGTGAGCCTTACAAGAGGTCAAATGCAATGGGATAATGGACATACTAACAAACAACAGCTATTCATCACACCAAGCACTGTAAGTACTGTTAAGTCTTGAACAACACAGTTTTGAACTTGGCAGATCCACTTACATGCAACTTTTTTTCCAACTGAATGCAGATGGGAAATACAGTATCTGAGAGGTGAGAAACCTGCACACCAGGAGGGCTGACATTTTCACATAGGTGGTTCGAAAGACTGGCCACGTGACCTGAGAACACACAGATTTTGGTATCCACAAGGGTCCTGAAACCAATCCCCTGCGTATACCGAGGGACAGGAAGAGGGCAAACATATTCAGTGAAACGTGGAGAGAGCTGGGTGAGTGGATGGTGGTGAAGCCTGAAGAGAGTTCTAGCAGGAAGGCATGTTCTGATGCTACATGTGCAATGGCGGGGTAGCAGTACACACCACCACATGTGCTGAGACTGACAATCCCCAAACCGAGGCTGGCAAGATAGGTGGGAGCCCAACCGTGAGGACAAAGTTACTTGAGGTTTAGACCATAAATGATCGAGGACCGTTTTATTTTAAACAAAAGAATGCCACAATCATACTTGTATTTTAGAATATCTTTCTCCTGCCCAGCATAGTGGCTCACACCTGTAATCCCAGCACTTTAGGAGGCCAAGGCAGGAGGGTGGTTTGTGGCCAGGAGTTCCAGACCAGCCTGGGCAACATAGTGAGACCCCCATCTCCACAAACAATAAAAATTAAATTAGCTGGGCGTCATGACACACACCTGTAGTCATAGTAGGCAGGAGGATCACTTGGGCCCAGGAGTACAAGGCTACACTGAGCTATGATCGCATCACTGCACTCCAGCCTGCAAAACACAGCAAGGCTCTGTTTCTTAAAAATAATAATAAAATAATAAAAGGAAACTCTTCCAAATACCAACTTTGGAGGCAAGAAGAAAACAGGAGACCCATCCAAGAGACTCAAGTGATGTTCAGAAAGAAAGCAGCAGTAAGCAGTAAGCAGTAATCAGTAAGCAGGGAATGACATGGGAGTCAAGAGAAGTGAATGAAAGCAGCAAATACAAAAACAGATTCAGCAAGATAACTCATGAAACTGCCGTGCTTAGCTGTCAAGAGACCACCAGGCAAGTCGGAGGTGCACATACTCAGGAGCCTTGAGTTGCAGAGTGAATGGAAGATGATGTGGGAAAGGGCTCTTTTAAGAAGCTCTCCTTCACTGGGCACGGAGACTTACACCTGTAATCCCAGCACTTTGGGAAGCAGAGGCGAGAGAATTGCCTGAGTTCAAGAGCAGCCTGGGCAACTTAGCAAGACCTTGTCTAGACAACAAAGCAAAAAATTAGCCAAGCATGGTGATGCGTGCCTGTAGTTCCAGCTATTTGGAAGACTGAAGCAGAAGGATCACTCGAGCCCAGCAGGTCAAGGCTGCGGTGGACATGAGCGTGCCACTGCACTCCAGGCTGGGCAACAAAATGAGACTTCTACTCAAAAAAAAAAAAAAAAAAACGTATCCTTCAACCAAAGTGCAAACGAAAATGAAGGTCTTTCCTTAAAAAATGAAACAAGGGAAGAAGTTATTAGTAAGATATCACTTTAGAGATTCTCATAAGGAGAAGGAGCCAGTGGAGAAGAAACCCAGTATGAGAAGACACAGCAAGGGCACACTGCCCTCAGAAAAGCCAGGAAGGCACCAGATCAAGATAACTCATGTCAGCAATAGCCCCAATTCAAAAGAACTTGCCTTCCTCGGAGGGAGGAGGGAGAAAAAGTCAGAACCAGGGAGTGATGGACCCAAAAATTGGTAAGGGAAGAAGCTGAGGAAGTTCTTGACTTAGATCTATTGTTTCAGCGACATAAAAAATAACCTGTGAGAGTGAGGGTGACACTGTTCAGGCAGAAGAAATGAGCAGGGCAATGAAGTTTTAAAACTCAAATGAAGGTTGGGCGCAGTGGCTCATGCCTGTAATCCCAGCACGGTGGGAGGAGTGCTTGAGCACAGGAGTTTGCGATCAACCTGGACATCACAGTGAGACCTCATCTCTACAAAAAAATAAAATAAAATTAGTCGGGTCTGGTGACACACGCCTGTAGTCTCAGCTGTTCAGGAGGTTAGTGCAGAACGACCACCTGAACTCAGGAGGCCATGGCTGCAGTGAGCAGTGATCGTGCCAGTGCACTCCAGCGTGGGTCACAGAGTGAGACCCCCAACTTAAAAAAAACAAAAACAAAAAAACTCCTCAGATAAGCGATGCTGCAGACCTTCTGAGACTCTGCAGTGCTAGTATCATACTATTTCCCCTATAGATAAGCAAAAGATAGTTTGTGTAGGAAAAAATAAGCTAAAGTTTATAGATGGATGGCAAGTTATTAAAAAACTCAGGAAAGGGCCCAACAGTCACCATGAACAACTCACAGAGTATATCTGTCTAACACACTCTTAGCACTCACAAATATTAACAAAAGATAAGCATTACCAAACGGAACTGAAAATACACATTCACTTTACAGAGCTGCGGTGCTCTTCATAATGTTAACTATCATGCCTTACTAAATGCCTGTTAAAGATGATGACTACTTACACTTAACTGATCATAAAAATGGGGAGTGCTGCACAAAAATAATACAGTGTCTCAGTTTATAAATATAAGTAAATAATCCATAGAGTCTGGGTTTTCCAGGGATTTTACAACACAATTTGTCCATGTCATCCTAACAGTAGCACATCCAGGAGAATCTCATTAAAAACTGAGAGAATTATAAATATGATAATGAAATCAATTACTGTTTCATATGACAGGTAGTAAACCTACACAAAAATAATTCCTTAATGCATGAGACTAAATTTTTTTAAGTTCATAAAATTTTTAAAAATGGATAGCAAACTAACATGGATTCAACAGAAACAAATAGTAAAGAAATTAAGATACGAGTAAACTATGTAAAAAGGCAACCCCACCATAGAGCTACAAGAGACAAGACTCCATTACTGGTCACAGGTCTGATCCTATATGGTGATTTTTATTATTTTAAAATCAGTGCCAATGGAAAAGAATGAACAATTCTTGATGTAATAAGAAAAGTGTAAGACAAAATATAATCGAATGAATTATAAGCTTTCCTACTCTCACTCCAGAATATTTGGACAATCTACCATAGAAACTTAGATCAGAGAATACAGGGGTAGTAGTATTCAAATCTCCTTGTGTGAACCTTCTAGTTCTCTCTACAAAAGAAATATTAATTAGAGATACAAACATACCTGGAAATAAAACAAATGAAAGTAGATCTATGCCAACTGCCTTCACCTCAAATTATATTCCACCTTTATCATTACTTAACTATTTGTGTATTACTATGCATTTACCTGTAAATATAATCACTTGATAGACTGCCTAGTACATGGCACATGCTCATTAAGAAGAAAAATGAAAATATGATTATGAAAAATACATGAATGAACTCTTGCCAACTCCTACATCTCTATTATTTCCAAGATCTTTATAGAATTAAGAAATACAATTTATATAAAAGATTATCCCTTTAACTATCTACAAGAAACTAAATAAAATGTTTAAAATAGCACACAATCACTACAATGTAAGCTATAATTTTTTAAACTTTCTATTCCTAACTAGTCAGCATTTGTGTTACCACACTCATCTAACATTGTTGAACTGTCCAAAAGTAGCTGATCATCTACTTAACTGATTAATTTTTATTTTTTGCTTAGAGATTTTGATCATAGGATTTTAAGATACAAGATTGTTTAAAGAGTCAATTACCAGTCGGGCTAGGTGGCTCAGCCTGTAATCTCACGCTTTGGGAGGCCGAGGTGAGTGAATTGCCTGAGCCGCAGGTTCGAGACCTGCCTGGGCAACTTGGCAAGTTCTCATCTCTACAATAAATCAAAAAAATTAGCCGGGCGTGGTAGTGTGCGCCTGTAGTTCCAGCTATTTGGAGGCTGAGGCGGTAGGATCCCAGCAGGTCGAGGCTGCGGTGGCCAGGAGCGGCCACTGCACTCCAGTCTGGGTGACTGAGTGAGACTCCAACTCAAAAAGAAAAAAAGTCAATTACCATGGATTGGCTGTAGGAGACGGGAATCACAAGCAGCAATGGTGACCTTTGTATAGGAAGTTCTAAATCCTGCTCAACTTTGCTTAAGGAAATGCTTTGTTTGGGCTGTTTTTAGAGAAAACAGTCAATAATTACGCCTGTTTCTTTGAAACCAGATGCTGACTTAATGACACTGAAATTAGGAAGCTTTGTTCTCATGGTGGTCACACAGAAGCTTATCTGGTATACTTAAAGTGTTACCAAACAAACAAAATCTTTTAAAAGGACACACACCAATACACACTGCCAAAGAATATATGATTTGCAAAATGGAATAAGCAGTCCAATGACCCAAATAAAAAGGGTAAGTCTTGAGGTCAGAATGCAAGCGTTGAGGGAGACCCACAATGGCTAACTCAAATTACTTCATTTTCAAAGTAAAAGCAGAATTTACCTCAAAAATATTTTCCTAAGTACATGGGGCAAGCTATTTATCTAGTTAATATTATTCACTATTGTAGATATAAATGTAATAATGCCAATCATGACATCAAAGACTCGAACAGAAGGTATACCTATACCTTCTGCTGTTTTCTCACTCTTTATTTATTTATTTATTTATTTATTTTGAGTTGAGGCCTCACTCCATCACCCAGGCTGGAGTGCAGTGGCACACTCATGGCCACCCCATCGACCTGCTAGGCTCCAGTGATCCTTCCGTCTCAGTCTTCCAAGTAGATGGAACTACAGGCGCACACTACGACAACCAGCTAATTTTTGGTTTATTGTAGAGACAAGGTCTCGTCAAGTTGCCCAAATTGGTCTCAAAACCGTGGTTCAGGCAATCCACTCGCCTTTGCCTCCCAAAGTGTTGAGATTACAGGCTGAGCCACTGACCCTGGCCTTCTCACTCTTACGTATATGTGTGTGCAGGCGCACATGCACATTTTGCTATTTTGAAGCACTCTTTTTCAGCAAATAAAGTCAATTCTTTATTGACTATAGAGGAGAACAGGAGAGACGATCAAACCCAATGAGAACTGATAAACTAGTACAGGGACCCAGCATGTCTCCTCTTGCTCCCAGAAAAGGAAATGTGCCATGAGGCCAAAGAGAGGGCTGGGTTCTGAGACCTGCATAAGTTCTCATGGGACAGGCTTCTCTGACTTAAAACCCACCAAAGTGCCCCTTTTCTCTATCACCTAATTTAACTCCAGTCTCACCCAAAACTCAGTACTTGGCAGGTCCCAGTTGGGTTTGTGATTCATGGAGAAGTGAAACCAACATTACCCATCTTAACCAACTTCGCCCTGATGGCTCAAGCCTGGCTAAAGGTGGCATGTCCTTGAATGTAAAGGGAGAAGAGACAGACAAATGAGGAAGTGGCAGGCTATGCTTGGAATGTTCCTGGATATCGAAAAAGCATAATTTCTACAAAGGATTTGAGGCACATAGCACAGCAGTATGCCAACAGGGCTCAGCTGTGATTCTATTCAATTCAACAAATATTTATTATGTGTCTTTTGCCAACTCAAATGTAAGAAGGACTCCAAATTGTATTTATGTCCTCGGGCTATAAAACAGTGCAGGAACAGACAGTAGGCACTTAAGAAGTGTGGAAGGAAGGAATGGAAGAAGAAGGACAGGAAGGAAGCAACTTCCACAGGTCAGGCATTTGCTAAGTGCAAGTTGCAAAGAGGAACACAATGGCAAATGAGCTTCAGGGGGTAAATGAGTTTCAGGGGTGCAAGCCAGGGTTCTTTTCTCCCATTTTCTAAGTCAGCCTTGATTTAATCAATCCTTTTCTTGAAAGATCGGACAGATAGACAAAAGGTAAACTAGTTTAATAATATTAAGCTGCAGGTTTCTGTCACTAAAATTTAGGCAGTGAGAATCTAAAACAATGGTTGTCAATCCTGCTGCACGTTAGAATCACACAGCAAACTTAAATTTGCTAGCTCTTGGTGGCTGGGTCCCAGGACAGATTGCATCACCAATGAAACCATAATCTCCAGGGAACAGGTAAAAGTAGTGGTATTTTTAAGAGCTCATGTGATTCTAATCTGTACCAAATATTGGGAACCACTGCTCAGTAAATAATACTATGTAAAGTTCCATCGGGAACTTGATAAGCTAAAACAGAAATCTAACCTATATTTAATAACCACGTATATGTTGCTAGCTCCTACCACAATATATAAAACTTATTTGTTTAAACAAATATCATCCACTTTGCTTTTCTGATCAAGCACTTATAAAACAGAAATGGAAAAATGATAAGACACTGATATAAAAACAATCAAAAAAGACATACACACACACACACACACACACACACACACACACACTCTCTCTTATATATAAAGTTTCCCAGCCCAGCATGCATGCAGAAAATGTCTCTAGATGACTTAGAAATAATTACAATATAACTAAAGTTTTTCAAAATGATTGACATCAATTTGAAGATTAATTGTTATAATTACCTATATATTCTTAAAAGAAGGTCTATTCTTAACAGCCAAAAACTGAAAACAAGACAGATGTCGCTGAATACCACTACTTTTATTTTTATTTTTATTATTTATTTATTTATTTTGAGTTGGAGTCTCACTCTGTCACCCAGGCGGCAGTGCAGTGGCATGCTCCCAGCCACCACAGCCTCAACCTGCTGGGCTCCGGCAATCCTTCCACCTCAGCCTCCCAGTAGCCAGAACTACAGGTGTGCGCTACCATGCCCGGTTAATTTTTGAATTATTTATTTATTGTAGAGACAAGGCCTCGCCAAGTTACCCAGGCAGGTCTCGAACCTGCAGACTTAGGCAATCCATTCGCCTCAGCCTCCCAAAGTGCTGGGATTATAGGCTAAGCCACCGAGCCTGGCCACCACTACTTTTAAAGAAAAGTTTTCTTATGTTTTAAAATTAATTGTGGTGACGGCTGCACAACTCTGTGAATATACTAAAAACTAAAGAACTGTACACTTTAAATAGGTGAATTGTGTGGTACGTTAATTACATCTCAATAAAGCTGCTATATTTTTTAAAGAAATGTTTAAAATGTAGGCTTAATTTTTAAATATGAGTGTCCTTTTTTTTTTTTTTTTTTTTTTGAGTTGGAGTCTCACTCAGTCGCCCAGGCTGGAGTGCAGTAGCAAGCTCATGGCCACTGCAGCCTCGACCTGCTGGGTTCAGGCAATCCTTCTGCCTGAGCCTTCCAAGTAGCTGGAACTACAGGCACGTGCTAACACGCCTGGCTTATTTTTTAATTTACTGTAGAGACGAGGTCTCACAATAATTAAATAATTAATATTTACAATAATTTAAAATGAGTGTTTTTTCTTAACTGTATCTTAGTCTATCAGTGCTGCTACAACAAAATACCTGAGATGGGGGAATTTATAAAGTACAAAAATTTAATTCCTCACAGTTCTGGAGGCTAGTAGTCCAAGATCAAACCAAGGGGCCAGCAGGTTTGGTGTCTGGTAAGGGCTGTTCTCTGCTTCTAAGCCAGGTTCCTGATGCTGCATCCTCTGGAGGAGAGGAACACATGTCCTCACATGGTGCAGATGGAGAGTGAAGCTGAGAGCTACACGGAACCTCTTTTATAAGGACCTAATCCCACTCATGAGAGAAGGGGCCCTCATAGCTTAATCACCTCTTAAATGCCTCACCTCTTCAATGCCATCTCATTGGCCAAACTCACCACCTGAGTTTTGGAAGAGTCACATTCAAACACCAGCACTGTACACAGTCTATTAGAATTCCACAAAACATTAAAATAAGTCATTTTTAATGTTAAATATCATTTTCCTTTTCATGCTTTTCTAAAATCAAGGGTACACTCTTACTAAAAGAATTTCATTTCAACAGCTTTTAAGAAGCAACCTATCGCCAGGTGCAGTGGCTCAGCCTGTAATCCCAGCACTTTGGGAGGTTGAAGAGAGAGGACTGCCTGAGCTCAGGGATTCGAGACCAGCCTGGGCAACAAATTAAATTAATTAAATTAAAATAATTAAAAAATAAGCCAGGCGTGGTAGCACATGCCTGTAGTTCCAAGTACTTGGAAGGCTGAGGTGGAAGGATCGCCTGAGCCCAGTAGGTCGAGGCTGAGGTGGCCAGGAGCATGCCACTGCACTGCAGCCTGGGCGACAGAGTAAGACTCCAACTCAAGAATAAAAAAAAACAACCTGCAGCAAAAGTTTGAAACTATAAAATTTAACATTAAAGTACTGCAATGAACATTACCATAATCAGGACAGGAAATGAAATGTGATTAAGTCAGTGTATCACAAAGTAGAGTGTGCTGGAAATGAAACGGGCCTAAGAGCCAGAAATCCCAAATCCTAGTTCTGCCACCATCATTTATAAGATAAGTATCCTTGGACAAATTACTCGAAACGGCTATAAGCATTAAAAATCACAAATCCATTGTGAGAATAAGCCAGAGCAGTGTTTAAGAAACCATTTAAAAATTGTTCGGTGGCTTAAAAAATAGTGGCGAAATTTGGTTTTGTCACAAAATGAGAAAGAACAAATTCTCAGAGATTGTTACTTTCTCCAAGACTCTCCAAATGTTGTTCTCCACCCACTTTTTCATGTAGCATCCATTAAACTACTTCAATTTTTCTCGTCTGTGTATGTTCTTATCTATAAAAGAGAGATGTATTTGTCTTTTAAGAGGTTATTAAAGTCTAAATTAAGTCTTCTAGTTCAACCTGGAAAAGAAATGCAGCTGATGAAACAATCTGGTAGCCTGGCTTCCTTCATCTGCCTTAGAACAAGAAAGATGCAGTGTGTTTTTATTACATTGCAATGGCCGCATGCAGGGTCTGTTTGTTTTGTATTTCTTTTGACAAGAGTCTCCGTCAGCCAGGATGAAGAGAAAGGAAAACAATAAGAGCTTTGGGAATTCTAAAACCTACAATAGCAGATTCTACACAGGAAGGGTCCATATTTACTACAGAAAAAGAGCAAATCCAAAACTCCATGCATAAAATTAGAAACTATTTTTTTTGAATTGGAGTTTCATTCTATTGCCCAGACTGGAGTGCGGTGGCACACTCACGGCCAGTGTCAACCTGCTAGGCTCAGGCAATCCTTCCGCCTCAGCCTTCCGAGAGGCCAGAACTACAGACGTGCGCTACCACGCCAAGCTAATTTTTGAATTGTTGTAGATATGCGGTCTCGCCAAGTTGCCCAGGCTGGTCTCGAACCCGTGGGTTCAGGCAATCCTCTCACCTCAGCCTTGGTGCCAAAGTGCTGGGATTACAGGCTCAGCCACCGAACCCAGCAAGATTATAACTTTTTGTAACAGTTAGGCTCCTCTTTCATAAATTCCATCAGAGCGGAAGTCCTGCAAACTAATTGATTCCATTTCAAAGAACAGTTCTCCAAAGCACATAACTGTTATAAAAACCTTATTATTAAAAGTGCTTTCTCCATCGAGAAACATCTAGGCTTGTTTCTCCAAACTTTTTCCAAGTATTGCTTAAAACTGTTATAACGCATAATTACAAATGGTCATGAATTTAATACTATTATTTAATCAAATATTCAACTCTTTTTAAGAATTAATTATTTGTTATATTAAATTTATCTGTATGATGATATGGAAATACATATACCCACATATGCATAAGCTGCTCAACTGTAATTAATGATGCACTTTTATTCTCTATTATTGTGTGGAAAACATTCTGACACAAAATAAATGAAGCATAATCATTCAGAGTAATGATTCAAATGTACTGATTAATGATACCAACTTCCCTGTTCCTGATTTAAATTAAAACATTTACAGTCTGGGAATAATAAGCATATCCCTAAATGAGTGTTTTCTAGATAATCATTTTCCCTCACAGAAATCACCTACTCCACCTTCACTGGAATATTCCCATAGATTGTAAAAAGTACCATTATTTATGTTCAAATAACAAAAACTCTACCAATTAAACTATTATACAATGCTAATTTGCCTTCAGAGATGTTCAAAAGCATGTCAAGAGAAAAGGGAGAGAATGTACATCCTTGACTTAGGACATACTGTATTCTTAAAGTGTTGCACCAGGATATTTTCAAACATTTTTTTTATTTGAAAAATATCAGTCACAAAAACACAAATGATGCGTGATTTCACTTATACAAGAGTAGTCAAATTCATAGAGAGAGATTCTTGGTGATTATCAGGGGCTCAGTAGAAGGAGAAACTTTTGTTAAGTGGTTACAGTTTTAGTTTTGCAAGATGAAAAGGTTCTGGACAAGAATGTTGATGTTTGCACAACAATGTGACAGTATTTAATGTCGCTGAAATGTAACTTGAAAATGGATATGGTAGTAGATTTATTTATTTATTTATTTATTTATTTATGTGTTTATTTATTTATTTATTTATGTGTTTGTTTGTTTATTTATTTATTTTGGGGTTGGAGTTTTCAAGTAGCCGGAATCACAGGCACGCGCTACCATGCCTGGCTGATTTTTTTATTTACTGTAGAGATGAGGTCTCGCCAAGTTGCCCAGGCGGGTCTCGAACCCGTGGGCTCAGGCAATCCACTCACCTCAGCCTCCCAAAGCGCGGGATTACAGGCTGAACCGCTGAGCCACCGAGCCCAGCTGATAGTAGATTTATTATCTGTACTTTATGACAATTAAAAACTACAGGCCAGGCGTGGTGGCTCAAGCCTGTAATCCTAGAACTTTGGAAGGCTGAGGTGAGAGGACTGTCCGAGCCGAGGGGTTCGAGACCAGTCTGGACAACTTGGTGAGACCTCTTCTCTACACTATATCAAAAAATTAGCATGGCATAGCAGCATGTACCTGTAGTTCCAGCTACTTGGAAGGTTGAGGCAGAAGGATCACCTTTGCCCAGTGGATCATGCTGAGGTGACTGTGACCGTGCCACTGCACTCCAGCCTGGGAAACAGAGTGGAGACTCAAAAAAAAAAAAAAATTACAAAAAATGTTTCCATAGGAAAAGAACTCTGTGCAAAACAGAATCATAAAACTAACCTGTAAAGACCCTAAATTCAACCCAACTTGTTAAGTCAACTTGATAAAGTAACTTTTCCCTGAAAACTTCTATTTTTGCAGAAACACTGTGTCCTTTTTCAATGGACAAAAAGTTTTGCTGGGACAGTGCTTCACACACCTAGCCCAGCAACAGTCACCAGTGGGCTTTTAAAAAATTTCCAGGTACCTCACACCTATGAGGATGGCTACTATCAAAAAAAAAAAGGAAGAAGAAAGTAACAAGTGTTGGGGGTGGGAGTGAGGGGAGTGTTAGCAAGAAAGTGAACAACTGAAACCCTTGTGCACGTTGGTAGGATTATAATATGGTGCAATTGCTATGGAAAACAGTATGACATTTCCTGAAAGAGTTAAACACAGAATCACCATATGATCCAGTATGCCCACTTCTGGGTATATCCAAAAGAATTAAAAGCTGGACCTGGAAGAGAGATTTTTGCCACCCACATTCACAGCAGCACTAGTCACAGTAGCCAAGAGGTAGCAAAAAGCCAAAAGTCCTTCAAATGACGAAGGGACACACAAAATGTGGTATAAACATATGATGGAATATTATTCAGCCTTAAACAGGAAGCAAATCCTGTGGCATCCTACAACATGGATTAAACATGAAGACAATATGCTAAGTGAAATAAGCTGATCACAAAAAGACAAATATACTGATTCCATTTACATGAAGTAGCTAAAGTAGTCGAATTCATAGAAACAGAAAGTACAATAGTGGTTACCAGGGAAGGGGGAAACAGGGAGTTGTTTAATGGGTACAAAGTTTCAGTTTTGCAAGGTGAAAAAGTTCTGAAGGTCTGTTGCACAGCACTGTGATTATACATAACACTACTGAATTATGTATGTTTTTAAATGGTTAAGGTGGTTAAAAAGAAGAAGAAGAGCACTATATGTGTTAGATTAGAAAATAAAAGATTTCCTGACCCCTATTCCAAACCTACTGACTTTGCATTTCTGGGAATTAGGCTAAGAAAATTAATATTTGTAAATATGCTTCTCAAGTGATAGACCTAGAACCAGCAGAGATCTATCAACTACATCGGTTTCCAAATTGTAGGTAACTAAAACACAACAGCAGCCGTGTTTAACACTTGATTTTGGGTTTTTTTGTTGTTTGTTTGTTTGTTTTTGAGTTGGAGTCTCACTCTGTCACCCAGACTGGAGTGCAATGGCCACTCCCGGCCACCGCAGCCTCGACCTGCTGGGCTCCTGCGATCCTTCCACCTCAGCCTTCCGAGTAGCTGGAACTACAGGCGCGTGCTACCACACTTGGATAATTTTTTGATTTATTGTAGAGATGAGGTCTCACCAAGTTGCCCAAGAGGGTCTCAAACCCGCGGGCTCAGGCAATCCACTCACCTCAGCCTCCCAAGGCGCGGGATTACAGGCTGAGCCACCAAGCCCGGCTTTGATTTTGTTTTTAACAACTGTTTGTACTTACACATAAAGTACTTACTACGTTGAAATTGATCAACTTGACAATATCACTTTAAAAGGGGGGTGAATTTTAATACTGATAACAGACAGAACAGAGAAAAAGGAAATCCTTTAAGTCTCTCTGCAACACACCCTCTTCCCATCACTGAACTGATAACCCTGGGAAGAGCCGGGTCCCTACCAGCAGCACTATCTGCATCACACTTGTGGTTTAGGAAGAGCCCCTAGGTCTTCCACTGGCTCTACAAGTATCCAGACAGCCTCTAGTTCAAAACTACCATGGTCCAGACAGTTCTACAAAACTAGTAAAACAATTAACAGTAGTGTAGTAAAAGAAGCAAATAAAATAGGTTTCATAACCTATTGCTGCCACATAGGTGATCTTGAGCAAGATACTAAACTCTGACTACATCATAGAAAAATAACAGGGATGATAATCACAGATTTGCCATGAAGATTCACTGAGATACTGTAAATGTAAAATATTTAGCATAATCGTGAAAAACTGGTATTCAGTAATCAGAAGATGACATTATCAGTGCTGACGCCTCATTCATCTATCTGCCTCCCATTATCAAAAATTAACTTAAGTACTACAGATTGCAGTACTAGTCTTCTCTATCAGTATGTACTGATTTTTGCCTCTACTTCTAATTTGCCTCACGGATTTTTTTCCGTGTTCATTGAAGCTCATCACATGGTATTAAGCAACTATTAGGCATTTCATTTATCAACTCAACCATTCACCCAACAGATAATAATTATGAATTTGCCATGTGCAAGGCACCATTCTAGGCACTGGGAATACACTGACCTCAACCTCTGAGTTTGTGGTCCATGCTCAATAAAATCTTTTCTGTTTTACTGAATTACTCATTGAAATAACAGAAACCTGTGTATATTAATATATACAGACATGGAAAGCCTCCTTCTCTAGATTTACAATAACCTTTTTCCCCTATGCCACTCCTGCCAGAAAATGTCAGAGAATATGTCACCTTATCTAATTATTAAAACTACCAATTTCAACTCTGTAGACCATAATGTTCCATGTTCTAGCCCTCTCAAACAATGGGTTGGTCTGAAAATGAAAAGTGGCAGTATGCATACACGCCCAACAGCTTGTAAAAGAGTCGATGAAAAAAAGTCAAATAATTTTTACCTAATTAAAAATATTACGCTGCAAAACTGTTGATTCCAGAACAAAAGAAATTCACACAAAGAAAACATTTTTATATATGATGCCATGCCATAAAATATTTCAGCATATTCACAATTGCTCTCCAATTCACAAGTGTCCTTTTCTCATGTAAAATTTCTTCTCGTTAAGAAAAAAATCTTGAGCTAAATAAAACACAGCTTAAGCTTTCATAGCTACTACACTTTACTGTACTACTTACACTATACTATAAGTAGCTAAGATAGTGATTATACAATATTAAAAAGTCTGTCAAGAAAGAAAAAGCACAGTTTCCTCCATTGGAAACAAACCACCACACTTTGTTCCCTCAAACCGTTTTCTCTCCAACCCCCACAACAGCCTCACCTTCAATCACCCCCAGACTCCACACTGTGAGCTGACTTAGACTTCTACTCCTCTAAGAATGACCAAATACAAGATGTTTGGGGGAAAGATGAACATGTACATATTTTTGTACAAGATGAGTATCTAGTTTGCTATTTCTGGCAAAAGGGCATGGAACGTACAAGGTTGTCAGTATAACTTTTATCTCTTGTGATTTAACTGGACCTTTAGCAAGCACAGAATATAACTTCAAAAGAAGGAAAGGATTTTTTCCATGATTAAACAAACAAAGCCAGGGAGCATTTTCCCAGGGCAAGGAAGCAGGGGTACACTGACAGACCTTCAGGCAAGAATTAGGTTGGTTAAAAAAAAAATTCTGAGAGAGGAAAAGGAGAAAATAAAAGAATTACTATTTTTGCATTAAGTAAAGCAAAATAAGACATGTACAGGCAAAGCAAAGAAAAGAGTTCCAACAAAGGTAACAGGATAAAACTTAGACAATGACTTTGATCTAAATAGTTTAACTTTGGCTATCTGACAATACTGAAAAGGATTGGGCAAAGTACACTGAAGTATACAGTGGACTCACACACCCTGGCTTTGAAAGGGTGTGGCCCACAGAACAGGCATCATTTCTAGTTCATCAATTATTAACTGTCTTAAAAAGGGTAACGGTAGGTTGGACAAATCCAGCTGAATTCATTTCATTTCAATAAACATTTGTTAAACACATTCTCATATACAAAAACTCCATAAGTACTCCGGAATTAGAGAGAGACATAAATCCAAGTTCAAGATGTGTTTTTAAGTAATTCTTATTTTAAGTGACTCTCTTATTTTCCTTCTCCTCTCTTATTTTCAAAAGTTTGAAATGTTGAAATAAGTATTAGTTTCAACTAAATGAACTTGCTATATTTTGTAGCTCAAAAATAGTTTCATAATGGTAATTTCATTGTTTCAACTGGATGTACCACATCCATCATTTAAAGCTAATGAAGTAACTGTGACATAGACATCTAGGCAAAATGTCTCTTATAGCACAGAAATTAATATGCAAAAAACCATTTCTTTTGACTCTGAAAAGTACAGTGGATTCTTGGAGCAGGCATATGAAGTAGACATGAGATTATCAGAATTGAAATAGTTACAAGAGAGAATGTAATGCAGTAGGGAGTGGCAGATGGGGCTTTTACTGGAGAAAAGCAAGAACACAGCACAGGATCATAAAGTACAACAGAAAAATCCAAATAGCAAGATCATCTATTTTAATGTTATAGAACACGTATGTGAGGTTCACTATTAAAAATAACTCAGATTCAGTTCACTTCGTGACTTTGATATTGCATGTCTCATAATCCAATATGTAGGATAGCATGATAAAAGGAAAATGAAATAAGTGCATCAAATCAACCATCCCCTATTAAAGGGTTACAAACTTTTTCAACTACACAGAAGTCTCGATATAAAACACCAGACACTCCTCACTCTACTACAGATGCAGTGGAACCATGTAGATCATCCTGTTCTATTCAGTGATGAGCAACGGAATTCCCCCTGATTATTCTTATGGCTGTCCTTGCCTCTATCTCTGCCCCAAGCACCAGGGTTTTGGAAAGACCCCATTGGATTTTAAAGGTCAAGTTCTTCCCAGCACTCTACTTACAGATCACTAGAAGTCACCAGTAAACATTTATTTGCCACCATGGTTGTGGCAAAGGTTAATAATCACTAGAACTTATTGATTGTTTTGTGGGAACACTGGCCTTTGCATGGTTTAAGATGATAATGAAGTATAAACTACTGCTCCATGACACATATTATTCTTAGCCGCAATAACAGTGTTCCGGTTAAGCTTTAGGACTGTATTTAAATAGATGGCTTAGGAAACAATAAAGCCTAAAAGAATACTGTAGGTGTATTCCAAATTTAGAGTGAGTAGGAAACATCAGGGGAATTTTATCTACCCCATCACACAACAAAACACTCTGAGCCAGCAATACATAAAGGCCAGAAAAACAGGGGTTGGGAACTTTTTTCATCTTATTGGACAGTCAGCATGTTAATAAAAATATTCATTAAAGGACACATAAAGTCTTTTCGTTATGTTATGCAAGGGGTTTTTGTTTAATTATTAATTTTTTTATTTATAAAGATGTGAGGTACAATTCAGTATTAGGTAGATAAGTGGTCACCGTTTTCGGTTTTGTTTTGTTCTTTTAAGAGAAGTGTCATATGTTGTACTAGATACACTACATAAACATCAAACCCAACTAATACACTACACTAATATATGTTATACCATGACTAAACACGCAAAACAAGACTAAGAATGGAGTTATAGGAACAAGTGAAAGAAGGCCTGCAGAGAAAGACACAAACACCTAGGAAGAAAGAATACACAGAGAAAAGCACCTACAATCAAACCCACATGACCACAGAAGAGCATTCTAATTGTTCGTTCTTTCAAAACATTTTTACTGAAGACTTTTTTTCATGAACACATATCAAAATGGGGAGACCTCATCACTTATGCCAAGGCTCATATAAAATAATGTTAAGGGCTGACTATTAACCCCATGGCCCAGAGGTTCTTTACTAGCTTAAGCCCATGACAACAATAATAAAGCCTAATACAAGGAGGACATAACTAGTATTACAACAAGCCCCACTACAAACATCTCCACTACCAATAGTATTTCGTGCACTTGCTAACTACCAGACTAGGCACTAATTAGCTTACACATATTTCACTGACCTCTAATACTTCCTTGGGGTAGTTACTGTTATCACCATCCCCATTTCCAGATACAAATGTCAAAGTCTGGGGAAATCTAGAAATATTCTTAAAGTTTAGCAGCCTTAAAATAGTGGAATAGATCTTTGTAATGCTGGTCCTGAGCTGCAATATACCAGCCAATGGGCTTCTGACAATAAAGTTCCCCACACTCAATAGGCAACTGGTTAAAATGCCAGTTTCTAGGCACCATCTTCAAAGGTTCAGATTTAGTCATCTGAAGTTAGGCCTAAGACTCTGCATCTTAATACAACTTTTGGTAATACCGGTGTTAAATGCAGAACAAACACCAAGGAATACTACGATGCCACACAACTTTCACCTGCATTGAAATAGAGACTGCGGGTACCTGCTAAAACCCTACTTTATGCAATGAGAAAAAACTACAGTAAATTTTAAAATAAATTTTACTTTTAACCTGCTTTATATTTTTATATATTTATATCAAATCATGAAAGATATACTAAATTTTAAATAATTTATATACATATAAAAAGTGGCTTACAATTTTTAAAATTAATTTTTGTTTTAAAAAGTGACTAGCTAAAGGAACCATTCATATTTTAAGTATAGGGCAGAACTGATGACGTCTACTAGCATTTTTGTTTCAAAGGCTTAAAACTAGCACACCCCTCTTTGTATCTTCCAAAATATAAATATAAACAGTTGAGCACTGAGCAATGCAGGAGTTAGGGAAGCCAACCCCTCCCCAGCATAGTCCAGAATTCACGTATGATTTTTGACTCCCCAAAACTTAATAGCCTACTATTGATCAGAAGCCTTACCAACAGTATAAACAATCGATTAACACATATTTTGTTTGTTATATGTATCATATACGGTATTCTTACAATAAGGCTAGAGAAAAGAAAATGTTATTAAGAAAATCATAAGGAAGAGAAAATATATTCACTATTCATTAAGTAGAAGTGGATCATCTTAAAGGTCTTCATCCGCACTGTCTTCACACTGGGGGGGGGGCAGTGATCTTGCTGTCTCAAGGGTGGCAGAGACAGAAGGAAATCTGTGTATATGTGGACCCACACAGTTCACACCCGTGGTGTCCAAGGGTCAACTGTGCTGGTCTGGAACACTGTGCTTGTGTGCCCCTGAGGATGATGAAGAACTACAACATTATGTGGCAATAAATTCCTCTGGGATTAATTCTGACACATAACTTGAACAGGGAGTAGGAAAGCATGACCCAAGAACCCAATTTCTGATACCAAGCAGCAGCAACATGAGTTCTGCCATCAGAAGCACAAGGGACCAAAAGCTCAGGCAACCAGCAAGAGCACGTGACCAAATGTCGACACAGGTCCTCTGTCAGAAGTTATGTAGGTCAGAGACAAGACAGAAGCATGTTTTTTAAAAAAAAAATCTTGAGAGAATTTTCTCACCCGTGAAAGTAGCTGATGCCCCTGAGCCCTAATGGGAGAGGCTCAGGATCACTGCTAGAGTCCAGAATCTTTTGCCTGAGCAATATCTCACTGCCGCAAAGAATTGGGCAGCTGCACAGTAAGAAGCGAGGGCTCAACACTTACAACACGTCTGGGCTCCTACTGTGTAACAAGATGAGTTTCAAGTGCTTGGCTAATACAGTGATGAAGATGCACTCCCTGTTCTCAAGGAGTTTATAATCTGATTGAGGTCAGGGTTCCAACCCATTTGTGCCATCTTCCAGTCACAGCATTCCAAGCAAATCACTTAAAAGTTTCTAAGTCCCAGGTTTCTTGTCTGCAAACTAAAAGTTCTTCAGTGGTTAGCATCAAATAAGAGCATTCATAAAGTACGATAGACCATTAATTGGTGTTTCTCAGTGTATTGTGGAAAGGATGCCCAAATTGGGCTACCAAGGAAACCCAATCAATGCACAAACAGATAATGAGCAGAAGAGAAGGATCTGCCAGTTACGGCACCCAAGTGCATTCTTAACTGGAAAGCACTGACGAGAGGCCATGACCCAGGTTAGTTTTATTCTTAGAAATTTCACAGGGATAAGTGATTGGAAAACAAAGTCGTGTCCTACAGACCATAAAACAAAAGCATGGTCCTACTCTCTTTCAGCATTATGGAGCACTAAGAAATACATAACTCCATGAAAGATGGTGAGATCTCAGGCCCAAAGATCAAGTAAACCTTCTGCTCAGAAATTCCACTAAGAATAAATAATCTCCTTTACTGTAATTTAACCCTTTGCCGTTGGATGTTCCCTCTGAGGAGACATCATAAATCTAGCAAAGCACTCTGCTATCTCCCCTCAGGAGGACATAAAGAGATTGCTGGTGATTGTATAGGACAAACTTATGCAAGCATAAATTTTTCAAAAATGTATGTTTCCTTTAAGTTTTCCATTCAGATTGCATGAAAAAGCAAATAAAGAGATGGACTATATGCTGAGATATGATCGAGCAGTTGAGAAGTGGTTTTTAGGAATTAAATCACGAGTGCGTCCTTCCACATCTTTGAACAACAGACTGGACAATAAATAACATATTATTAATGTAGGAGGAAGAAAATAAGACTGCATTGCCTGCTCGAACAGAAAAACACCAGGTGGAAAACGTTAAACAAATTACTATTGTACAACATGTATCAATGAACCTGCAATGCATGTTGGTGACTGTATCCCATATAACACATTAGAAAAATATAAGATATAAAATTTGGGGAGCTTTTGTCATAAATAAGTTCCTCAATGTCCAAAATTCCATTATGAGTCAAATATCACTACAGTAGACTGCCTGGTTTCAATGCTATACTATTTAACATAAAGTGATCCGTTTTTCACTATTACATAGAAAAGTGTAGTTGAATTGCTGGCAGGTAATCTGCGAGATGTCTCCAAGTGCAAATGGTTAATTCACCATAGAAGTGATATGCACTGGGGAAAATGTTGCCAACTATGGGTTTTCAACTCTGGCATATACCAAGAACAGATGAGGGGCATTCAGAAACCAGAATATGGTCATCATATGGTACTCTGATAAGTATAATCTGATTTACAAGAAGGAGCATAGTGCTGGGATTCTGAACATATGGGTTACTAACTTACCTCTGCCACTATACAGATTTGCAAATGTATAACCTTTAATTGTATGCATATGAGGATGTTTCAAGAAACTAGGTTTTAATTTTTTGGATTGTATTGTAAACCACTTTAAATCCAAGCTCTTGAGAAGTTAAGAAACCTTTATAGTAAATTACTACCTCTAGATAATTCTCCTACCTCTGTGATAATTATTTGTAGAATTCTCACATAGTAATCATGAAAAAAGTAGTAAAACCCCAAAATCCAGGCTTAATCTTCATTTACTTTATTTACACTGTAAGATATTCATTTCTTTCCAGGTTTATGATGGGGTAAAGAAGTCCTACAAACACACATACACACACACACACAATCAAGAAACACTTCTACCCCCCACAAACATGGTGAGTGGAAGACACATAGGTTCATGAATACAACAGATTATGTCACTCCATTTTTAAAATAGGTATTGAACAAATCACTCTATTAAAAAAGATACCGACACACACGTTTATTGCAGTATTATTCACAATAGCAAAAACATGGAACCAACCATACTACCCATTGAAAGAGGAATGGATTTTTAAAAAGATGTGCCAGGCATGGTAGCACATGCATATAGTCCTAGCTACTTGGAAGGCTGAGGTGGAAGGATTGCCAGAGCCCAACAGGTCAACACTGGGGTGGCAATGAGTGTGCCACTGTACTCCAACCTGGGTAATGGCATGAGACTCTAACTCAAAAATTAAAATAAAAAATAAAATAAATAAAATTTAAAATGTGGTACATATACACAATGGAATATTACACAGCCATAAAGAAGGACAAAATTATGAACTTCACAGAAACTTGGATGGATTTAGAGTCTATTATAATGAGTGAGCTATCACAGGAACAAAGAACTGAGTATCACATGTTCTCACTCATAAGCAGACCTTGAACAGTAATCATAATACTATAAGAAAGGGATTAGTAGTAGTAGGAAACTGCCAGGGGAAGGGGGCGGACACATCTCATCAACAAGGGTACCTGCATAATGAACATTTGTATACCAAATGCTGAATTGTACCCCATATCTTTAAAATAAAAATTTAAATAAATAAATAATAATAATAGGTATTGCTGTGTTTTCTCTGCAAGTCTCAAAAAAGCAAATACCTTCTAAATATGATAGCAGTGACTATTAATTCCTAGGCCGCTTTTTTTATTTTTTTGAGTTGGAGTCTCACTCTGTCACCCAGACTGGAGTGCAGTGACCACTTCTGGCCACCGCAGCCTCGACCTGCTGGGCTCCAGCGATCCTTCCGCCTCAGTCTTCCAAGTAGCTAGAATTACAGGCATGCGCTACCACGCCCGGCTGATTTTTTGATTTATCGTAGAGATGAGCTCTTGCTGCCCAGGCGGGTCTCGAACCTGCAGGCTCAGGCAATCCACTCACCTCAGCTTCCCAAAGGTGCGGGATTACAGGTTGAGCCACTGAGCCCGGCTCTTGGCCACTTTACTTAATATAAGTGTGTAGTTAAATAAACCCATGAAGAAATATGAGGAGGGACCCAAAAACTTGAAGTTGTTTCTTAAAAAATTGTGTATTTGTTCTTATATATTTAAACTTCAGTCACTTTCAAAGTACTCTCCACTTGATGCAATACACCTATCAAGATGCTTTTTCCACTGCTCAAAACAGTTTTTGAAATCGATTTTGATGCCTTTTAGTGCTTCTGCTGTTTTTTGTTCTTCCACTTCCACATTGGCAGAACGTTCCCTATGGAGACTTTTTTCATCTGAAGAAAACAAAACAAAAAATCACTTGGGGCAAGATTAGGTGAATAGGGAGGATGGGACATGAGGATCATGCCGTTTTTTGGTCAAAAACTGCTGAACACTCAACACGGTGTGGGCAGGTATGCCTGTAAATCACCCATCATGAAATGGGCAAATGCAGCCGGGCTCGGTGGCTCAGCCTGTAATCCTGCACATTTGGGAGGCTGAGGTGAGTGGATTGCCTGAGCCCAGGGGTTCGAGACCCGCCTGGGCAGCAAGACCTCATTTCTATAATAAATGGAAAAATCAGCCGGGCGTGGTAGCACATGCCCGTAATTCTGGCTACTTGGAAGGCTGAGGAGGAAGGATCGCCGGAGCCCAGCAGGTCGAGGCTGCGGTGGCCGGGAGCAGCCACTGCACTCCAGTCTGGGCGACAGAGTGAGACTCCAACTCAAAAAAAAAAGAAAGAAAGAAAGAAAGAAATGGGCAAATGCCTTGAAATTGCCTCTGAAAAAAAAATTCACTAAAGTCAAATGCAACCTCTCACAACAATGCTAGGTGGTACACTGATGCTAATGGGTTCCTAAAACACTTACCTAGCGGGGAAGCCCATACTACAAGTGGCCCACCCTCCAGAAGATAATTCTGTTTTTTTGGGGGTTCCCCCTCATACTAGTCATCAACAACAAGCTGAAAATTCCACAGATGATCTAAGACTAGCTATGCATTCAAAATTAATTACTTATGACAAAAAATATATCTCTTAATAATATGCAAAATCTTCAACAAAATACCAGCAAGTCAAACCCAGAAATATATAAAAATAATTATATACCATTACCCAAGTAGGATTCATCTTAGGTATATAAGGTTGGTTTAGCAACTGAAAGCCAATTAATGTAATGCACAATAACAGACTAAAAATCAAACTCATACTATCATATCAACAGATGCCATAAAAGCATTTGACAAAATCCAATCTTTCTTTATAGAAACAATAATCAAACTAGGAGCAGAAGGGAACTTCCTCAAAATGATTTTTAAAAAGCTACAAAGAACATCACAACTAACATCATACTTAAAGGTGAAAGACTAGATGCTTTCCCCTTACCAGCAGGATGAAAACAAAGATGTCTGCTCCTACCGCGCCATTTAACATTGTACTGGAAGTGCTAGCCAGGGTAATTAGGCAAGAAAAATAAATAAAAGGCATTCAGATTGAAAAGGAAAAAGTAAATCTAACTCTATTTGTAGATAAAATGATCCTGGGTATAGAAAATTCTAAGAAATATAGGAAAAGGAAATTAGAACTAATAAATGACCTCGGCAAAGTTGTAAGATACAAGATCAATTCAAAAATACATTGCAAACAATCAAGAAAATGAAAACAATATTTACAATAGCATCAAAAAGAATACTTAATAATAAATTTAACAAAATTACAAAATATACACTCTGAAAACCATGAAACATTGTTCAAAGAAATTAAAGATATTAATGAAAAAACATCCTATACTCTTGATTGAATGACTTAATACTGTTAAGATGACAATAGTCCCCAAATTGATCTATAGAGTCAATGCAACCCCTATCTGAATTCCAGCTGACTTCTCTGTAGAAATTGACAAACTTATTCTAAAACTCATGTTGAATTGCAAGAAACCCAAAATAGCCAAAACTATCATGATAAAGAAGAAAATGGGAGGGCTCATACTTCCCAATTTCAAAACTTACCATAAAGTATTCATAAACAAGACAGCGTAGTACTAGCACAAGGATCTAGAACAATGGAATAGAACTGAGAGTTTAGAAATAAGCCCATGTGTCTATGGTCAATAGATTTTTGACACAAGTGCCAAGATCACTGGATTAACAAAAAATAGTCTTTTTGACAAATCATGTTGGGACAACTGGATAGTCACATGCAAAATAATGATTTTGGATGCTTGCCTCAGCTCATATCCAAAAATTAACTCAAAATGGATCAAATAATTAAATGCAAGAACTAAAACCATAAATTACTTAGGGTAAGTTTTAATGACCTCAGATTTGGCAGTGATTTCTATATACCAAAACCACAAGTTACTGATATACATACATACATACCTACTGATCTTTTTATATTGTCTTCAGAATTTTGCCTTTTCCATAATACCATATAGTTAGAATCATTCAGTATGAAGCCATTTCAGAATGGCTTATTTGACTTAGTAATATGCATGGAAGTTTCCTCTATGTCTTGTCATGCTTGATAGTTCATTTCTTTTAAGTGCTAATAACATTCCGTTGTCTTGATGTACCACAGTTTACTTATACACTCACTTACTGAAGGACATCTTCCTTCCAAGCTTGGGCAATTACGAATATAAATGTCAAAAAGATCAGCAGTTGCCAGGGGCAAGGGGGAGGGAGAAAGGGGTGAATAGGCAGAACACTGAGAATTTTAAGGCAGTAAAAATACTTGTATGATAGTGTACAGTGGATAGGTATCATTATAAATTTGTCAACACCCAGAAAGTACAACATCCAAAGTGAATCCTAACGTACACTACTTACTTTGAGAGATAATGATGTGTCAGTGTAGATTCATCACTTGTAACAAATGTACCGCACTCGGATGAGGGATGTTGATAATGGAAGAGGCTATGCATGTGTGGGGGCAGAGAGTATACAGGATACCCCTTTCTCTCAATTTTGCTGTGAGTTTAATACTGTTCTAAAACAAAGTCTTTATTTAAAAAGATGAATTAAGACTTCATCAAAATTAAAAGCTCTTGTGTAAAGGATACTATCAAGAAAATAAAAAGACAAGCTATAAAATCGGGAAAAGTATTTACAAATCAAATATCTGAGAAAGACCTAGTATGAAAAATACATAAAGAACCCGTAAAACTCAATGACAAAAAGACAACAACCCAAAGACAAAATGTGCAAAGGACTTCAATAGATATTTTTCCTAATAGCCAACAAGCACATAAAAAGATGTTCATTATCAGTCATAAGGGAAAGGCAAATCAAAACCACTTGTCAAAAGTGGCACCTGAGAGAAGCTTTCTCACTCTTCTGAAAAAGCTGCCAGAGGCCTACTTCTTTCTCATTCCACAAATAAAAAACAAAAATAACTTCCTCCTTACTCCTGCACACATGAAGGGAGCCAGACGGAAGTTGATGTTGACCAGAGAGACAGAAAGAAATTGGATCCATCCTTGAAAAAATGTTGAGAAGTTAAACCAAACTAATCCTGGAGACTTACCTACATCCGGACTTTCTATTATTAGGCAACCAAAGTCCTCTTGGTTATATAAGCCTGTTTAAGTTCATTTTCTTTACTCAAAATCAAACATGTTAACTGACTAAATCACATAGTTAAAAAATGCTATTGGATAAATGGAGCAGAAACATAACCTTGGAGGCAACACTGCTGAAATGGCTATTTTTGAAGAAAAGCAAATTATGTTTTGCCCTAGTGTACCAAATTATGTCTCAAAGCTTTACCCACAACTTTATGCTCAAATATTTTTCCACCTTAAATATCTTTCTTGAGCTCCAGATCCATAACTCTAACAATATGAGCATACATTCACTCAAAATAATGTGGCATAAAGAGTAAAGAAACTAAAAATATGAAGCTCATGGATTTGGGCAAAGCTGGAGTTCCATTTAATAAAAACCAACTTTGTAAACTATAAATAGCTGTAATATGATCATTCTAATTTGCCTGTTAATAACTCGAAAGAAATAGAGTAAAATAATTTTAAAAGAACATTTCAGTCCTAAAAGTTCTGATTCTAGGACTTTACACAGCATATAATCATATATAAAAAGAAAATAGAGATAAGAAACAACTCTAAAAATTAAATATATTACATATTATATAAATATAAATACATAGAAAGAGAGCCTAGAGTCAATATATTATGTATGCCTCAGGTCAATTTCTCTAGGTAAGCAAAAGAAAGAATAATACAAACTAATGTAAGTGAGCATTACTTTGGTTTAGATAGCAGTCAACCATCTGATATCAATATGCTACCAAAAATACCTGAAGGTCATTCCTTCCTTAGGAAAGGACAATTTTTCCCAAATATTTCAGAGATCACTAGGAGCATTAGTGGTAAAGAAAAAAAAAAGAGCTATAAGGCAGATAGAAGATAATTTATATTTAAGTTATACAAATATGTACTCTATAATTTAAATCAGTATATATGATAGATTCTGAGTATATGTTTAAACATTTTATATACATCCTTGATATATGTACACTATGCTCACAAATCTGTCAAACACCCATACAAATATATACTAGAAAATGTTTAAAATCCTATTTATTAATTTAAATTAGCTATACTTTAATCCATTGATGACTGAGAAAGCAAAGAACAGTGGTTTCATTCTTAATAATTATAAAATTTACATACTGCATGTATTTCGAAAACAACTCTTGGCTTTCAAAAGCATATGCGCATGCATTTGTGGGGGCAAGAAATGATCCATGGTACAATGAACTTGGACAGCAGTCTGCATTTTCCTTTACAGATCATGGATTTCCTTTACATACCATGGCTTACTGATTAGTCTCCTCTCACCAGATAGTGTGTTTCTAAGGTGAAAGGGTTAAGTTAGGAATCCCAGAACCAAGCACAATGCCTGGCACATAGGACTCACTCAGTAAATGATTTCCCCACAACCAGAAAAGCTTTGAGATTTATCATACATTTTCAAAGCATTTTTGAAGCTACATATTTTCAGTATAAAATAACTCATGGAAGTAATATATTTTACAATTCTCCTACTCACTATATGTAGTATTCCTTCCCTTGTCTTATACTTAATATCTTTCAAATTTCATGAGAGAACTCAGTTCTAACATAGATTTTTGAGCTTTGATATAATAAATTCTGCATTTTACAGACTGAACATATACCTTACAAACCAAAAAGTTAACATTTCTCAAATCTTCAGGTAGAACAAAAATCAGTTCATTTCTATTTTTTCAGATCATGTCTTTTTTGATATATGATTAAAAGCCATGAGATTTCAGATTCGAAATTTCAAAGGTTTATGACAATAAAACAATTCTGTGAAACCTCAATATTTTAGAATCCTCAAGGAAAAGGAACTCTGAGATGGGTGAATTTTTGTTACCCTGAACACTTTTAGTGCCTTCTTTTCTATTGTAACATTTTTAAGGGAAATGTTATATGTGGCGTTACATATTTCCAATTCCTACAAAGAATGTACTGAATTTAAACAACAAACTATTCTTAGTGATTTGGATTATTCTTTTGAACACTGGTTACCATGAGGAGCTACCTCCCCCCAACCTGTAACCAAGTCAAGAACTGCACTGTATGTGTGCTGTCTTCAGGAAGGTATCTTGAGAACATCAAGGGCACACAGTTCCACACTTAATCATACACTATATCTCTCACTTCTTTCCAGAATCTTCTGATGGAGGTAGTGGTCTCCTCACCCAGATTCCGACTATCTTCCATCATTTCATAAGCTAGCTGTCTGGGGCTGAAGACCCTCAACTTTTACATATATCGTGACTAGTGCCTTCCCATTGTTAATTTGCTGGCAAGTACGTAGAGGCTGTTTCTAAAAGTTCTCTTCTTCCTCTTTTATCTATAAAGCTCAGAAAGTGTCTACCTGAATTAATGATACCAAAGGTACTGAGTTCAAAAAATTCCTTAAGTTTCCCATGAAATTAACTACAAGAGTTCATCACTCTAACTAAATGCTTAGCTTCATCTTAAATTATCTTTACCCTCCTTTGTGCCCACTCCCCTTTTCGTTGCTACTCAGCACAGTACCCCAAAAAATCTAAAAGTGAACAACTAGACTGCACATAACTACTCAAAGTCCTGTATTTCTCCAGGACATAAAACGAAAGACAAATGCCAAAGATTACACTCATAATGAAACTCAACCCAAATTTCACAGAATCACCTACTATGCAAGATGTATTCTAAATAAAAAGTGGTCAATTATTTAAGTTGATCTCTTCAGAGAAACTATTTTAACAGCAGAAACAATGATCTAGGTTTCTTCTAAGCTTTTACAAATCAATATTCGTAAATCATGTTTCTGTTTCCTAGGAAACTAAGTAGGTAATACTTGTGGCAAGAAAACTCTACCAGTGTCATCTTCCTTTTATCCTTGGCTCACACATGTGATAACTGCTTATTAGAAGAAAAAAAATTACCTTCTAGTATCACTGGAAATCACAATGAAATGAGAAAAGAGATAGAATGCCAATTCCTCAGACTGCCTCTCTTCCTAAGGTGTGACAGAGGATTAACAGAATAAATGCCAGCACAGAGAGCTCCAAAAAGCTGGACAACAGTTTATAATCTAGTTCAGTAAGTGCCAAACACAGTGCATGACATTTTGTGACAAAAGCATTAAAATCCTGGGTTTGTTACAAACATCAGATCACACATTTCTGAGTTCAAATGACAGATCTTTTTTCTCTTGGGTAAATTACTTCACCTCTCTGAATCCCTGTTTCCAACTGTTAAGAAAGGAAAAGACCTAGTTCATATTGTGGCAACATGAATACAGTTTAAAAATGAATATAATATACCCAGTTCAGGACTAATTTCATCTCTAATGAATCTCCATGGTTGGGTTTGGTGGCTCAGCCTGTAATTCCAGCACTTTGGGAGGCCGAGGCGAGAGGACTGCCTGAGCCCCTAGGTTCGAGACCAGCCCAGGCAACTTGGAGAGGCCTCGTCTCTACAATAAATCAAAAATTAGCTGGGCATGGTAATGTGCACCTATAGTTCCGGCTACTTGGAAGGTTGAGGCAGAAAGATTACCTGAGCCCAGGGAGTCAACGCTGGGGTGGCCACTGAGTGAGTGAGTGTGCCACTGCACTCCAGCCTGGGTGACAGATTGAGACTCCAGCTCAAAAAAAAAAGAATCTCCAAGAGCTAGGTTCAAAGGTAACAAAACGGGTAGTTTCTCTAAGACTTTATGATCAGTGTAACATAAGGTTTCTTTCTGAGTTCTCATCTTAGAAGGTCAAGAAGGAGGCATAGCATTTTTAGAAAGTTCAATGGAGTGTTACCTCTACAAACATCTGCAAATGACCTTTCTCCTCTGAGAATGTGATGAGTTTGTATTATACATCTGTGCTGGGACCACAGAACTTAAGCTTGCTCTGACTTTCTTTTTATCAACAATTAAATATAGAAAGAAAACTGAGGCACAAGTCATATGGTTGAGTTGTACTCATGGCTATAGAGTTACTTTGAACAGTTTCAAATTTCTAAAATCCATTATTAAATCACTGTAAGTTGTAGGACATATGATTCTTACCCAAAGGTTCAAAGACTACATATACTGCTGAGATTTGCTGTTTAACCAGACTCAGACACCACATCCCAACATTTTAAACACATTTTTAAATGTTAAGTATTTTCCCAAACATTTAGCTACACAGCCTACTTTAAAATACAATTAGACACATATTCATGCGCTTTTATTATTTAAATGTCTGTAATTTGCAAACCGACTTCTTTCTAATGCACAACACATAATTTTTCCATACTACAGACTACACAGATTGCTCCTCCAAATATATTTTTTAATATTCCTTTTGACTTGCAGGTGCATCTATTGGCTCACTATGTCAATATTCAGAATTCAACTTTCTATTATTTCTTCTTTGTGAAACACATAAATTCAAAAAACAAAAAGACTAAGAAATGGCAACAACTAGCCAGCTAAACTTATTTTATATAGGCTATAATTAGCCTCTACTAGCAAACAGGTATTTCGACACTGCAAATTTAATTTCCATAAGATAACCTCTCAGTATCATTAATCTCCTCATAGAATCCCAGAAATCTTGATGACAGGAATGCAATAATTTCAGTCATAATACTAAAGGCAGTTCAAATTTTCTGTTTATTACACACAGCTAACACTGAACTCAATCTTTAAAAGATATTACACACATATTTATTAATTGCTAAAAATGGTCCAGGTAATTATTAACCATCAGTATTGCTTACCTCCTGGCAATAACACAGTGTTGTAAACTGCTAGACTAGGCTAATCAAATAATAACAATAATGAAGATAATTATAACTATCAACCACCACCACAAAATCCAGAAGCACTAAGACCATTGGTGTAGATTTCTACTTACAGCCTGAATAGCTTAAACCCCTACTCATGTTCCTAGCTCAACTGAAATCAAGCTGTATGACTCAGTGCCAATCACTTTACCTTTATCTACAGAAGAAAGATGATTTCCAAACTTCAAGTCTCCATGACTCTTTAGGCCAAATGCCCTACAGATCTGTATATTCAGTAATGGATGGCTTGATCAAACCTCATACACGGATTTTGCTACAAGCAGGAATGCATACTTCCCAAATATTTAGCCAATACCACAAGAAAGAACCATTATGTAAATAAGACCTTGGTAACCATTGTTTTCAAATTTTTATGCAAGCAGTGTTTATAATAGGCTTAACATTTTTTTAGAAAATATTCTGCTGGCAGGTTTATGTAGTATTTAACCATTATTAAGCAATCATATTCAAAATGCAAGCAAGTTTAAACTTAGGCAAACAAATAAATAAGTTCTCAAGGAATATAATATTTCAAATCCTTAATGTGCTAATACGTTACACGTCATAGGTCTTGTGTTATAACACTAAGTAAGGTATCATTAAACTGCGTGTACTTTCTGAAAGCTAGAAGGAGCTATTTTAGGACTCATATTTGCTATTGGACTTATATGCCTAATTATCAGTGTATAAATGGTAGTATTAGAAAAATCACTTTGCCCTACATCAACTCCCATAAGCATATGAACCCTTTACAATACAAATCTCACCTTGCTCAGCTATCATGCGCGAACCATGAGAAGATTACATGAAATCACCAAATCAAAGTGCCAGGCTTAGACTCAGATGCTCCAACTCTCAAAGCCCTTCCTTTACCCAGGCTTATAACTGGACACATACATATACCTAAAGTACATGTATGGTAAGAAAACCTAAGTGCAGGGTACCAGCGAAACACCCCCACAGCTCCCTGCTCTTCCCATTTTGTGAAACTCCTAACACATAATTCAGCTGTTTCACCCACTGGTTATGGTTCTACATAGGTGGAGACTGTGTCTATCTTCTTCACTTCCTTAGTATACCTAGCATGATTCCTCAACATAGGGTACATGCTCATTCTAAATATGATTTAATTGAAAATACAAAAAAAAAAAAACCTTCTAACAACAGTACCAAAGTATAAAATGGTATAAGATTCTCAAACTCCACCACAAAACTTGATCGTATTTTGTGCCCTGCAGCATCTAAGGACATGGAATACTGAGGGAGAAGGAGAAGGCGAAAACAGGGAAGCATGCCCACTGGCACCAAGCACCTGGGGTGCTAGGGAGTGAGAGAGGCGTACACAGGCATGCTGGCAGCTATCTGTTGCAGACCAAAACACAGGGCACAGGGGGTGGTGGGAAACGCAATAGCAGGCAGATGAGACAGAGAGCAGATAGGGGAAATAAGTAAAATGAGTAAGCAAACAAACATGTTGAAGGTAACCAGCACTGGGCTTTTGCTACAGTACCAAGTATTTACAAACAGAACACGTGAAGGCTAGTTTGAACCTTGAAGTTCGGGTTGAAATTGAACTATAGGTATGAACTTGTAGTTTTAAATAATATAAAGGGCCAGGCGTGGTGGTACAGACCTCTTAGTCTCAGCTACTCAGGAGGCTAGGGAGGAAGTATTCCCTGAACCTGGAGATCGAGGCTGTGGTAAGCCCTGATTATGCCACTGAACTCCACTCCAACCTGGGTGACAGACTGAGACCCTTGACTCCAAGAAAATAAAAAATACACACACACACACACACACACACACACACACACAAACATAACGGCATTGCTAAAGATGTATGTATTTATAGACTATGTATATAAAAATGCATGTGTATACATTGTTGAAAACAGTACTCTAAAGTATGGTGCTTTGACATGCTGAGCACTTTGAATTAAGGGAAACTAGAAAGTCTAAGAAACCGCCTCAAAATCAAAGTCTGTCTGATCTTCCTTTGTTTTTTCCCAGAAGCATAGGGCGGAGCTCTCTCCAAATTCCTTTATCTGACTGAGGGAAGTTCTTCCAAAAAGAAACACAATTGCCTTCAGTCTCCTGTCAGAAATCTCCTAACCAGGGAAAATTAACCACCAAACTAAAACCTACAAGTAGTTACCATGTCCACCTGGACAAACTTTTCATCTATTCTTCCAAAGGCTATTAACTGAGACTTCATCTGCATAGTAAGGCAAACTGTTCACAGTGCAATTCCTCCCCTCACTTTCCCAAAACTTGTCACCATTTCCCCCAGAGCCAAGAGGAACTTTGAACCAGACTACAATCTGTTTTTCAGGCCCATTCATCTCCCCTAAAAATCATTTACTCTTCCTCTAAAATTGCCTGCATTCCTCTCTACCCTCTCCCCTGTGAAGAGGGTAGTTTAAGCGTCTTCTAAATTTCATATTTTGCATTTGAGTTTCATACTTTGTGTGACTCCTGTGCCCCTGCACATTAATGGGTATGCTTTTCTCCTGAAAATCTTTTGTCAGCTTAACTTCAACAGACCCAATTAACAAACCTTCATAGGTAAGGTTCAAACTTTCCTACAATATACACACACATATTTCCTAGTTGTCCACTGAGATAACCCAGTATCAATGAGCACGCAGAGCACCTAGATTTTAGTTTCTAAACACCACTCTCCCCTAAAGGAACCAAGGTTACCTAGAGAATTAGTCTATCACACAGATGGGACAAGGTTGAGCTTTTTCTTATTTTGTGGCATAATAATCAATTCCAGGCTGATTTTTTGCTTTCTTTGTCCCATCTGTGTGATAGACTAATTCTCTAGGTAACCTTGGTTCCTTTAGGGGAGAGTGGTGTTTAGAAACTAAACTCTAGGTGCTCTGCATGCTCATTGATACTGGGTTGTCTCAATGGACAACTAGGAAATATGTGTATGTAATCAGCCTGGAATTGATTATTATGCCACAAAATAAGAAAAAGCTCAAAGATTAATTTGAATGTGTCAAGAAGACAAAGTGCCACCCTGAAAAGGCTCTCCTTCAAATCTGGGAAAATTTGAACATCAAAATAAGTAAGGATAGTAATGGATGATAACCCATTGAGCAAACTAGGAATCTGTGATATATGGGAAAAAATGAATAAACAAAGGAGAAGGGAAGTTCTTCCAAAAAGCCTATTATCAATAGAAGGAATGACAGAAAATGAAAACCACCATTTGTACTATCACTATGGTAGCTGATTCAGACAGAGTAGTCGATAAAGAGTAAGCCTGGTGGATGGAACTCTGATGATGTAAAGGTAAGTGGTGAAATCTTAGATTATTTCCCCTGATAGCAATAAACAATAACAAAGGAGAAATGGTGTCTTTATGTAGAGGAAACGTGGCAGACACTAGCAGAAACAGATGAAAAAAGTAACATCATCACTGGCTGCGGGTCATCCTACAGGATCTCAGGCATGAACTCCCTAAAACTGTGGAGGACATGACAGCAAATAACTAAGGAAATGTTCCAGTTTAGTTGAGTATAAACAGACCTGACCATTGACTGTACTATATGAGGGAAGATCAAAAAAAAAGAAAAAACCATAATTGTTTTTTGGAGGGCGGAACCCTTGTAGTACAGTCTTCTCCCACTATATGGTAAGTATTCTAGGCACCCATAGGCATCAGTACACCAGCTAGCATTACTGTGAGAGGCTGTGTTCAGCTTCAGTGAATTTTCTTTTGGAGATTCTTTCAATGCATTTACCCATTTCACAATGGACGATTTACAGTGCACCTGCCCACATTGTACCGAGTATTCAGCAGATTTTTTTTTTTTTACTAAAAACTACATGACCCACACACTCCATCCTCCCTATTCACCCAATCTCACCCCAAACAACTTATTTTGTTTCCCCTAATGAAAAAGTCCTCAAAGGGAAACATTTTGTTGACGTGGAAGAGGTGAAGCAAAAAGACAGCAAAAGCACTGAAGGCATCAAAATGAACGAGTTCAAAAACTGTTGAGCAGTGGAAAAGGCAACTTGATAGGTGTATGGCACCAAATGGGGGTACTTTGAAGACAACTGAAGTTTAAACATGCAAGAATAAATACAAAATTTCTTATAAATAAATCCAGAGTTTTTGGGGTCTCCCCCTTATATATTCTTGGATGGGTTCATGACCAGAAGGGAAACGAGAAAGCATTGGACAGTGTTTCAAATATGAACAAGGTTTGTGGAATGGACGACTGCATTATTATCAATGTGGAGCTCCTCACTTGGAACTCTTTATGTGGTTCCATACACATGTTCTTTTTTGGGCAGTTACACAAACTATTTATGGATGATAGGCATCATGTCTAAAGCTTGCTCTCAGACATTTCATAAAAAGACCAATGATAATGGGAGAGAGGGGTCATGGTGGAACAAACTTGGTGAAACATGAACACCTGTGCTACTCATGCAACTTGCAATAAATTGAAAATTATTTCTATGTAAATAGTTTTTATATTATTGTTTCTAAAATTTTTATCACAAAGCTACTTCTAGGACACTGTAAGATTTCATCCCACCTGCTGAAAATTTTCCAACGTTAAAAAAGCTTCTAAGATTCCTAGGCCAGGCATGGTAGCTCATGTCTGTAATCTCAGCACTTTGGGAGACGGAGGCAAGAGGATTACCTGAGCCCTGGGATTCCAGACCAGCCTGAGTAGCACGGTGAGACCTCGTCTCTACGATAAATCAATTTATTGTAGTGAGACAGGGTGAGACTCTGACTCAAAGAAAAAAAAATACTAAATAAGAGTATCCTTTTTGTTGTTGTTGTTGTTGAGTCAGAGTCTCCCTCTATCATCTATGCTGGAGTGCCATGGCATGCCACCCAGCGACAACCTGCTGGGCTCCAGAGATCCTTCTGCCTCAGTCTTCTAAGTAGCCGGAACTACAGGCGCATGCTACCACAACCGGTTAATTTTTGATTTATTGTAGAGACGAAGTCTCGCCAAGTTTCCAGGTCTGGTCTCAAACACACGGGCTCCGGCAATCCACTTGCCTCGATCTCCCAAAGTGCTGGGATCACAGCCCGAGCCACCGAGCCCAACAAGAGTACCCTTTTTAGCTAATCACTTCTTCATGGTGGCAAATTAAAACAATGATTTGATCTAAAAATTTGTATATTCAAAGATGTTAGTCTAGTACTAAGAAAAATCTTCCACAGTACAGCATGGAAAATGCTCATTCATAGATACTCTAGATCTAAAATAGTATCATAAGAGCAGGGATACGCTGTCTACTGGCAGTCACTCACATTTTCTTAGGTGACCTAAGTCTACCCCACAGAAAATTTTGAAGAACAAAGTTCACATCTTCACTTGGAGGTGTCTGACTACATGATAATATGCTATCTGTATTTAGCTGTATAAATCTTTTTGAGGGGAAAACCTAAATAACCAAAATTAAGGAGATGTTTCAATTTCCTTGAAATAATCCCAAACTAGAAAGATAACTTCAAAGTCACTATGAATATGTACTGATGAGCCATAATTCAATTATGCCTAATATCAAAAGGCTTGATCTATTATAGTACTATCAAATAAAGTACAAAGATTATATATAATAACTCATCATCAAAACTTTGTGCCTACTTTATCATAGCATCAGTTTACATAATGATTCAGAAACTAATGATAGCAGTTTTGTTAGAAATGCATAGGTTAGGTAAAAATGGATATTATAATAGACTGTAAAATGTAAATTTAATACTAGAAAAGTGAGAACAATTTTCCCAGTGGAATAATTACCTTTCCAAAATGGGTTATAAAATGTATTTTATCCATCTTATCCTATGTTAAAACATACAGACACACACTCCATAAAACAAATAGTACAGATCATGAAATTTCCCAGACAAGGTGTTTTGGGGACTTGTGAGTCATTACATTTGAACATATTTTCAGTACATTATTTCAATGATTTATACATGTTGTTTTGAGTAGTGCATCATTATTCCTCTGTGGAAAAATAGAGATATTCAGTAAATGATTAAACTCATGCTCTGTGTTATCCAACATCTATTCAACCATAACTGTACAGCCTGACATTTCTGCACATTCACATAAATTGAGATTCATAAAGATGCATAAGGCACCAACAGTTCTTAACTTGCATGCACTCTGTATCATTACAGATTGAATGGTGTTCAAAATCACATAGTTCCAGTCAATCTATGCACCCAAAGTTTTGAGTGACCAGGACCCACTTTCTTGGTCATATCAAATAGTGTTATTTTCATTGTATTCTCTCCAGCTCCTCCATACTACTTTCAGCTTTCTTATTTCTGTTAATGGCACCAGCATTTTCCCAGTCTCACAAACTAAAAAAATTATATCGCTCGAGCTAGTATAAAATTTCAGGAGTCAGTAATGTCCTACCAAGAAAAATTTTCTTAGTAAAGTATATAAGTTCAGAAACATATACGGTGCTCCTAATTAAATCTCACAACTTCTAAATTCATTTGATTTACTTTAAGAAGCAGAAGAAAACAGAACAGAAGAAGAAAACAGAACAGCAGAAGAACAGCAGAAGAAAACAGAACTGCAACAGAAAACCAGTAAACAGCAGTGACCAGAGTACACAGGCTCTTGTACTGAAACTAGCACTAGTAAACATTACCAAAATTTTATGCTCAGTACAGACTGCACTTTACCTTTATAGTTCTTTACTTACCTATATTAATTAATTTCTGAATTTATTTGTTGGCATCTGTCTTTTCTTTTAGACCATAAGCTTCATAATCTACAATAGGATGGGTCACCAATATATTTTGTACATTCCCAGGGACAAGTACAGTAAAAGTCAATGATTGTTTCAATGCTGATTAAAAAAAAAAAAGATCTGCACTTTTACTAAATAAATCAAGGTTTATTGAATGACTGTATCTATATGCTTTTTAAGTAAGTTGGAAACAATTATGCATTTCTGATGGTCTATAAGAAAGATCTGGAGCTGTATTGTCAAAGGAAATACTGACTTACTTAGTAATTTCAGACTTCTTAACATAGAAGTATTTTCTAGCAATACAACTAAACAAATTTTATATCTCCAAAACAGAGCTGGGCTTTGTGCCTAACTATCCCTAATATGATTGCAAGTTATTTATTTTAATTTTTTGTTTAATTATCAGTTTGAATAATGAGGGAAAATGGGGATCAAAGAAAAATAAAATCACATCTTTATCATATCTGAAAATAGTTTAATTAAAAACATCATACAATATACAGTAGAATAATCTGGCATTATTGTAGGTCATTCAACAAAGCGAAAAAAAATGATGAGAAGGTAAACAGGTGCAGGAAAGGGAGATGAGGGGGGAAAGTTTTGTGTTATAAGAGTAAATTTATATGTAATAGACCAAATTCTGAATTCTTAGGTGATCTCACCAAGTGTACAACTGCAGGAAATAGCATGACTTGGTTTCTAACCTGAATGTGTTAACTTAAACACAACATCTGAAAGAGGACCTTTTCCATCAAAGGATGAAGTACCTGTTAAAATAATTCAACACACAAGAACTGAAAATAAAAAGTAAAAAAAATCTTGTAATCCCGCACCTTGGGAGGCCGAGGTGAGTGGATTGCCTGAGCCTGCGGGCTCGAGACCCGCCTGGGCAACTTGGCAAGACCTCATCTCTACAATAAATCAAAAAATCAGCTGGGCGAGGTAGTGCACGCCTGTAGTTCCAATTACTTGGAAGGCTGAGGCGGAAGGATCGCCGGAGCCCAGCAGGTCGAGGCTGTGGTGGCCGGGAGCAGCCACTGCACTCCAGTCTGGGTGACAGAGTGAGACTCCAACTCAAAAAAAAAAAAAATCTAATGCACACCATGCCTAATTACCTGCAAGGAGAAGAGGTAGACAGCTTTCACAAAATGAGAAGAAAACACATGCCTTTCCTACCATGTGTCAGGAGACAGAACACAGGGAGGTGAGGGTGGAAACCAACTCAGCCACTGATGTTCTTAGGATCACCTCTCACTGTAATAAAATTAAGGTAGCTATGAGATGGTATTTTCTTGTAGTTTTAAAAAGAAATACAGTAATTGAGGGAGGCAGGGAAAAAAGATATAGTGTAACAATTTCACAAACTTGACTGAGCCCTTCCTTCATACAGTTTGTACCACAGTAACTGGGAATTCAGGTCTGTTTGTAAAGCACTGTTCCTGTCTTCCAGGCACTCATAGTCAATTATATTTCACAATCATATTTGATGCTTACTAGCTATTAAAAGTTTCATCTAGGCTTTACCTGAAGATAGGAAATGCTTGTATTTGAGATCATTTGATGATACAGATATTTCAACAGCTGCCTGTACCAATTTTTTTTAATCGGACATCTTAGACATTCAACATGACTTCTAATGTTTAATAAAAATTTCTGTCTGAGCCCAGGGGTTCGAACCCAGCCTGGGCAACTTGGTGAGACCTCGTCTCAGCAATATATCAAAAAATTAACCGGGCGTGGTAGCACACACCTGTAGTTCTGGCTACTTGGAAGGCTGAGGCAGAAGGATCGCCTGAGCCCAGCAGGTCGACGCTGGAGTGGCCAGAAGCATGCCACTGCACTCCAGCCTGGGCAACAAAGTGAGACTCTGACTAAAAAAAAAAAAAAATTCATCATATTAATTATATGAAAACTTCATGTGTTATTTGGTGAAACTGTGATTAATATATTTCACTAGGAGATGAAATCAGGTTTCTAGAATAATAAAACTGAGACCAATTTAGGACACTAGATAACTAAATTCCCACTTCTTTTAGTCCACACTATATTTCAGGTTAAAAATTTTCTTAAAATATTTTCAAAAAAATAAAAATGTTCTTTCAATGTTTTCTGTCTTTGAAAGTTAAAATAATTTTTCAAAAAATTCATTTTATTGATAAGCACAATGCCATTCTCTGGAGATAAAAATCAATGCATAGTTAATATAATTGTGTTCACAGAAATTCTGCATTTTCATTGTTATCAAGACCACGAATTAATAATATTCAACAAAACATAACTGCCTAGAAAATAGATGATTGCATTATGCTAAACAGATGATCATTAGACACCTGCTCCAACACAAGTATTGTTAGGTATTTTGCTCTATCTGCAAAGACATTAAGATGTATGTAGGAATTCAAATCTATCGCCCCACTGACCACGAAACACAGGCAAACCAAACAATTCACAAAATACTTTCTTATTCTTTCTCTGAATTGTGATAGTAAAGTCCTGGCAAGAAAGTTAGTTCTGGCTAGGCATGGTGGCTCAAACCTATAACCTAGCGTCACAGGAGACCAGGCAAGAGGATTGCTTGAACCCAGAGTTTAAGACCAGCCAAGGCAACATAGCAAGACCTTGTCTCTACAAAAATAAAAATATTAATAATCAGGTATGCCGGGCTCGATGGCTCAGCCTGTAATCCCGCGCCTTTGGGCGGCTGAGGTGAATGGATTGTCTGAGCCCGCGGGTTCGAGACCCGCCTGGGCAGCGAGACCTCATCTCTACAATAAATCAAAATATCAGCCGGGCATGGTAGCACGCCCCTGTAATTCCGGCTACTCGGAAGGCTGAGGCGGCAGGATCGCCGGAGCCCAGCAGGTGGAGGCTGCGGTGGCCGGAAGTGGTCACTGCACTCCAGTCTGGGCAACAGAGTGAGACTCCAACTCAAAAATAATAATAATAATAATAATAATAATAATAATCAGGTGCGGTGGCACAGGCCCAGTCACTCAGAAGGCTGAGGCAGAAGGTTCATCTGAGCCCAGGAAGTCAAAGTCACAGCAAGTCGTGACCACGCCACTGCACTTCAACCTGGGCAACAGAGTGAGACCTCAACTCAAAAAAAAAAAAAAAGAAAGAACGGAAGAAAAGAAAGAAATTAGGTTTTAAGTTAAAGGAGAAAAAAAAAACTAAAGATGCTGTTTTAGTTCATCTGTACTACTATCACAAAATACCTGCTGGACGGGACTTAATGAGCTAGGGTGCTCCCTTCAACCTCTTTTCATATGGGCACTAGTCCCATTCACGAGGGCAGATTCCCCATGAGCTAACCAACCACCTACCACCTCTCAAATTTGTAATATTACTTCTACTACTTAATATTACTTCTAATAGTCCCACTTATTAACATTACTGCATTGGGGATTAAGCTTCACCCACTACCAACATTCATACCAAAGCAAATAGCCTCACTGCACACACATGTAATCAGGGTGCGGTTTCTAAATATTCTAGAGGAGGTCCCTGTGCAATTAATTCTTTTCCAAACTTTCCAACTAAAATTTCTAATAGCAGTTATTACGAAGCTAAAATAAATAGGTTGAATTTTAAGATAGTAATATCTTTACAGAAATAAAAGAAAAAAAGGAATGTTAACGCATCACTTTCTTCCTTCATTATATATTCAACTTTTTAAAGTATGAAGTCCGTCTCTCTTCATAGATATGTGTTTGTTTATATATATATATACCTAAAGAATAAGCAGCAGAGAAATAAACCTCATATCAGAAAGTAGAAATCAGGCAAAGCCAAACATAAGGCCTGCCCGATACTTGCAATATGGCGCACCTAAGCTGGTTCAGAGCAGGAGTTGATGAAGGCGCCAAGAGCAGGATATGGCCTTTAGATTCTAGGGTCAAAAAGTGGTCAACTGATCTTTACAAAAGTTTCAAGAAAAGTAATCAACTGTGAAGGTAAAAATATCTAATCATGAGATAAGATATTAGACAATTTGTATTGGTAACAAAGTTAGGCTTATATACTATACATGTGCTTCTTTAGTTTCCATTCCATGAAAATACTGGCTAGGTTTTCAATAATGTACTATTAAGTCACATTTTTAAAGTGCTTTACTTCTCCTGTTGTGACATTATTTCATCTTCCCTATAGGGAACTAAATGCATTATAGATGCTTAACAAGCAACAGAGATCATTAAAAGGCTCTTTCAAAATTATTTGAATGTGTGTCCCTCATCTCCTTGACTATATGACTATGTTCTATACAGCAGCAATAAGTCATTTTTCCATGTCTACATCACTGTGGTTTTCTTAGACTCTCTTTGGATCAACTTTTTCAATACCACTAGAAAATCAGATGGCCACTCTATTCCCACTTAATCTACTTCTTCTACAATTCTGTCAGAAACTCTAAATAATGTTCATTTACATATTTTCCTTCAAGAAGCTAAGTGCAACTCTTTAATAGCAAAACAAAAGTTAACATATTTACATCAAATTTTACATGGAGAATAAATACCCTCAGTTGTCAAATATACAGTTGACCCCTGAACAACACAGGGATTGGGGTGCTAATCATTCCTGCAGTCAAAAATCCAGGTATAACTTTTGACTCCCTAAAATCTTACTTATTAATAGCCCACTATTAACCAGAAGCCTGATCGACAGCATAAACTCTTGAATAACACATATTTTGTATGTTATATGGATTATGTATTGCATTCTATCAATAAAAATACAAAAAAGAAAACAATGTGAGCCGGCTCCATGGCTCAGCCTGTAATCCTGCGCCTTGGGAGGCCAAGGTGAGTGGACTGCCTGAGCCCACAGGTTCAAGACCCACTTGAGCAACTTGGTGAGACCTCATCTCTACAATAAATCAAAAAATTAGCCAGGCGTGGTAGCGTGCACCTATAGTTTCAGCTACTTGGAAGGCTGATGCGGAAGGATCGCCGGAGCCCAGCAGGTAGGTCGAGGCTGTGGTGGCCAGGAGCGGTCACTGCACTCCAGTCTGGGTGACAGAGTGAGACTCCAACTCAAAAAAAGAAAAGAAAAGAAAAGAATGTGGAAGAGAAAATATATTTATCATGCATTAAGTGGAAACAGATCATCATTAAGATCCTCAACCTTGTCTCTGTCTTCACATTGAGTAGCCTGAGAAGAACAAGAAAAAAGAGGGATTTATCTTGCTGCCTCAGAGGTGGCAGAGGTAGAAGAAAAGCCACATGCAAATAGATCTGCACAGTTCAAAAGCATGTCGCTCAAAAGTCAAGTACACGTGAAAATGTATCTAAATTAATCATACATTGTGTGACAAGGAATTTACAATAAAATCTAAAACACAGAAATGGCACATTAGATTTTCTAACTAAAAATTAATAACTAAATGTAAAATCCAATTACTGAAAGAATCCATTACAAAATGCACTCGAAAAATGTAATAAACATAAATATTTGAAAATTGATAAAACAAATCATAAACTAGTTTATTTTTAAAGTTATAAAAATTCAAGCTGGGGGTAGTGGCTTACACACGTAATCACAGCACTTTGGGAGGCAACGGCGGGAGGATTGCTTAAGCCCAAGAATTTGAGACCAGCCTAGGCAATATAGCAAGACTTCATCTCTACAAAAAAATCAAAAAATTAGCCAGGCATGGTGGTAAGACTCTGTAGTCTCGGCTAAGGTAGAAGGATCACTTGAGCTCAGGAGGAGGAGGCTGCAGTGAGCCATAATCATGTCACTGCACTGTAAGCTAGGTAACAGAGACCCTGACTCAAAAAAAAAAAAAAAGAAATATGAAATTAACCACCAAAAAGAAATTTTTACAAATATTATCTTTAAATTTCTGCTACTAAATTTTAAAATGACCAGAGAATTATTGAAGGTAATTGTTAGTATCAATATTGATTTAAAAGAACTAAGAAAGCTGACTAGATCGATCGCTGTAGAATAGCTTTGGAGGAGTGCCAGGGAAAAGAATAAGTAATTAATTATTTTGAAAAGCTAACAGATGCATATATTCAGATACTAAACATTTGAAAAATAGATAATATATTTCATGTAGTTTTTAAAGAGATTATTTCAATGCCATATGAACTAATCCAGAGCACAGGAAAAGATAGGAAACTTACTATTATTCAAAAATAACATATGATGCCAAAGCATAAATATTTCAAAGAAGTAAACCATAATATAAAATGTTCAAAAGAATTTGGTAAAATTTGAAATCTATTATTGATTATTCTTAGTAAAATAAACATTAAAAGACAGTTCCTTAACATGATAAAATGTCAATTCACGTCAATGGAGATTTCCTACAAGAACATACCAACAATGACCACTTAGAAAATATAAAGAGCAAAGGAGCATTCACAATAGCAACTACAAATATAAAATATCAGTAGGACGAAAAATATGAAAACTAATAATTGTTTACTATAAAACAACATAAAAAGGTGAGAATATGTAAATTAAAATTATTTGAGACTTAGAAAGGGTAGTAAGCGTTAACCAATCATAAGCTCTTCAAATTTTTCAGAAGACATTGGAAACATATTTTTGTAAGTGAAATGTCCCATGTTTCTCTGTAAGCTTAAGAAAGAAAGCATTTCTGTGGACTAAATGGACCAGAGCGGACCTCTGCCCTATACACACCCAACACTTCCTGCCTTACCCTGAACTATAGTTGCTTCCTGTGTCTGGACAGCCCTTTCCTCTTACTCCACCCATTCAAATGCAGGCCACCCAATAAAGTGTGGCTTACAGGCCACCTCTCTACAAAGCATTCTTAGAGAACCTCTGATAGGGGTTTACTGTTACTCTTCCTCTACTATAAGGATCACAGTTCTGACAACAGACTAAAGTTAAAACTAAACCAACATATTCTGTTTCTTTCTCTAGATTAGCAAGCGGGTTCAATATCTAATAATAATACCAGCTACTCTCTATTGGCCCTACTCTGTGCCAAATACTGAGATGCTTTCTAGATAGTTGTTCTGTAACCCTCTAAACAAATGCAAAATAGATATCATCTCCACTTTGTACATAATGTAGTGCTCAGAGGGGTATGTCCTGGAAATAACTAGATTCTAAATTTTTTTTGAGTCGGAGTCACTCTATCACCCAGACTGGAGTGCAGAGGCACACTCCCGGCAGCCTCTACCTGCTAGGCTCCAGTGATCCTTCCACCTCAGCCTTCCAAGTGGCCAGAACTACAGGCACGTGTCACTACGCCCAGCTAATTTTTTTTTTATTTATTGTAGAGATGAGGTCTCTCCAAGTTGGCCGGGCTGGTCTTGAACCCACGGGCTCAGGCAATCCACTCACCTCGGCTTCCCAAAGTGCTGGGATTACAGGCTGAGCCACCGAGCCCGGCTCTAAACTTTGCTTTTAACAACTTCACCAGTCATATCATGGTTAGCTGGTCTCAATTTAAATTAACTAACTTGGGACACTGGTCTGAAAGGAGGGCTTGAGGTGAGAGGTATGAGGTAAAAAAAACAACATTAACAAACCTGATGGTAAGAACTCAATGGTTTATAAGTTACAAATAGGATATAATTACTATATGAAACACAAGAAAATATAACTAAGTACTCTAATTCTGTATTTGAAATTGACTTCAATAACATAATCTATATCAAAAAATACTTTTTGCCTTAGAAAATTTTATTGATTCTCTTGAATTTGATGTACTCAGTGGGGGGAAAAGAACACAAAGGACTGTACTGTAGCCTGAAAGAACATTTGAACTATAAGACATCGTTCAAAATATTCTTAACATTCTTTTCATTTTAAGCTCACTATAAATTTTGGGGGGTTTTCTGAATTGGAGTCTCACTTTTGTTACCCAGGCTGCAGTGCAGTGGCACACTCACGGTCACCGCAGCCTCAACCTGCTGGGCATAGGTGATCCTTCTGCCTCAGCCTTCCCAATAGCTGGAACTATAGGCGCATGCTACCACACTCAGCTTATTTTTTTTTATTTATTGTAGAGACAAGGTCTCACCAAGTTGCCCAGGCTGGTCTCCAAACCCTGGGCTCAGGCAATTCTCTCGCCTCAGCCTCTCAAAGTGCTGAGATTACAGGTTGAGCCACCATGCCTGGCCAGTGTAAAGTTTTTAAACACCTCATTTGTGAGTGTTTTGTTGGAATTACATTCTTATAAAGTCTTCTTTTTAAAAATTAAATAAATCTTTTTCAAAATATCTATAGCAATTTACCTTAAGAGAATTTAAAACAATCCTAACGTAACCTGCTGACAATTTCTAAAGTTACAAGTACTTTGAGATGTTAGGAGCTATGACCAAAAAAAGAGAAGACAACCTAATAACAAAGCTAAAGTTCAATTAATCATTCACCCCAAAGAACATAATTTTGCTCAAGTGTCTTTAAAAATTCAACAGAACATTTCTCACAGAAAGACATTTATGACAATGCAAAAAAGAAGATTTTAAAGACAGTATTAGCTACTAAACTAGAAATGTATTCTTTAAAGAGATCAGAGAAATAGTCAAGATGCCATGTTTCTTCATTTTTAGACATCTGAAATATATGCTTTTAAAAGTTCCACTTATAAAAAAGATAGTTTTTAAAAACAAAAGCTTTTTTTAACATTTCTAAAACTGTTCAATTTTTGTGTTTTTAAGTCTAAAAAGCTATAAATTTCAACCAATCATATTTTGGCTCAGACTTTTAATTATTCATATGTAATATCTGTTCTTTATAGCAGAAACCTCCTGTAAAAGGACTCCCTTGTAAAAAGAAAATGAGACACCTAACTTAATGCATTATCGCAGAACAGGGGGCAGTGGACTATGATCTATGAGCTGAACAGAGCCCCAGGCCTCTTTTTGTAAGGCCTGCTTCCAAAGAATCGTTTGTATATTTTTAAAGGGTGGATGAATATATGTGTGTGTAGTATACATACAAGGAAGGGATCCAAAAAAACCCAGAATTTAGTTGTGAAAAATTATACTTATTCTTGCATGTTGAAACTTCATTTTAAAAGTACTCTCCATTTGATGAACTATACCTATCAAGATGCTTTTTCAACTGCTCAACATAGTTTTTGAACTAGTCAATTGTGATGCCTTTTAGTACTTCAACTGTTTTTTGTTTCACCTCTTCCACGTCGGCAAAATATTTCCTTTTGAGGACTTTTTTCATCCTGAGAAACAAAAAAAAAGTCTCTCAAGGAGAGGTCAGGTGAATAGGGAGGGTGGGACACAGGGGTCGTGCCATTTTGGGGCAAAAACTGAACACTCAGAACAATGTGGGCAGGTACATTGTCATGATGGAAAAACCAGTCACCTGTTTGCCACAACTTGGGACATTTCTTTCACAAATCATGATGCAACCTTCTTAAAACTTCCAGATAAAAACTTCAGTTGACCCTTTGACCCAGAGAAACAAATTCTGAGTGTATTACAAGGGGCCTGCCCACCAAAACATAATTACATTGGTGGGAGGCTATCCTCTCATATAGGACACAGACCTTACATGCCTGACAAAGCCTAAAATATTACTGTCTGGCCCTCATGTAAAAGTTTGCTTACCCCTACTCAGAATATAAACAGTTCTTCATACAGCACACCGTATTTTGTGTGCTTCATAGGTATGGTGTATTTTACAAACTAAAGGCGTCTAGCAACCTTGAGTCAAGCATGTCTAATCAGTCATTTTTCCAACAGCATGTATCATATTTTGGTAACTCTTGAAATATTTCAAACTTTTTCATTATCATTATACCTGTCATGGTGACCTGGGATCAGTCATCTTTGATGTTACCATCCTGACTGTTTTGGGGTGCCACAAATTCCACCCATATAAGACAGCAAACTTAGTCAATATATGTTGTCTGAATGCGCCAAAAACCAGCCATTCCCTCCTCTCTTCATGAGACAAAACAATATTTAAATTAGGCCAATGAACCTTATAGTGGCCTCTAAGTGTTCAAGTGAAAGGAGGAGTCATCTATCTCTTACTTTAAATCAAAAGCAAAAAATGATTAAGCATACTGAGAAAGGCATGTTGAGAAAGTCCCAAAAGCTAGGCCTCTTATGCCTAACAGTGAGCCAACGTGAATGTAAAGGAAAAGTTCTTGTAGGAAATTAAAAGTGCTCCTCCAGTAAACACATGAATGATAAGTAAAACAGCCTTATTGCTGATATGAAGAAAATTTGAGTGCTCTGGATAGACCAGCTATAATATTTCCTTAAACCAATGCCTAACCCAGAGCAAGACCCTAACACTCTTCAATTCTAAGAAGACTGAGAGAGGTAAGGAAGCTACAGAAGAAAAGTTTGAAGCTAGCAGAGATTAGTTCATGAGAATTTAAGGAAAGAAGTCATTTCCATAACATAAAAGTGTAAGGTGAAGCAACACTTACTGATGGGAAAGATGCAGCAAGTTATCCAGAAGATCTAGCTAATACCGTTGATGAAGGTGGCTACATTAAACAACAGATTTTCAGTGTAGACAAAACATTGTTCTCTTGGAAAAGATGCAAACTATGGCTTTCATAGCTAGAGAGGAGAAGTCAATGTCTGGCTTCAAAGCTTCAAAGGACAGGCAGACTCTCTAGTTAGGGACCAATGAAGCTGGTGGCTTTAAACTGAATGGGCTCTTTTACCATTCTGAAAATCCTGGAGCACTTAAGAATTAATCTACTCTTCCTGTGCTCTATTTAAGAAATAACAAAGTCTAGACCACAGGTCTGTTTACAGCATGATTTACTGAATATGTTAAACCCTCTGTTGAGACATGATGCTCAGAAAAAGATTCCTTTCAAAATATTACTGCTCACTGACAGTGTATCTGGTCACACATGATCTCTGTACATCTCTAATGGAGATGTACAGGAGATAATATTGTTCTCACACCTACTAACACAACATGTATCCTGTATCCCATGGATCAAGGAGTCATTTTGACTTTTAAGTCTTATTATTTAAGAAATACATTTTCATTCCAAAGTATTAACTTGTATGTAAAAATTAAAAAGAAATACATTTTGTAAGGTTATAGTTAACATAGTGTTCCTCTGAGTATTTGAGCAAACTGAAAACCTTCCGAAACGGATTCACAGGAATTTGGAAGAAGTTGAATCCAACCCTTATAGATGACTTTGAGGGGTTCAAGATCTCAGTGGAAAACGAACTTCAGACATGGTAGATTTGTCAAGAAAACTAGAATTAGAAGTGAAACCTGATAATGTGACAATTGCTGAATCTCATAAAAAAATTTTCACAGGTGAGAAGTGGTTTCTTATGGATGTGCAAAGAAAGTGATTTCTTGAGATGGATTCTACTCCTGGTGAAGATGCTGTGGACATTGTTGAAATAACAACAAAGGACTTAGAAGATTACACAGCATTTAGTTGATAAAGCAGAGACAGAGTCTGAGAGAACTGACTTCAATTTGAAACTGGTCCAATTTGATCAGAGAATGGGTATTTAACCAACACAGAAACTGGCCTTCTAGGTCTTAAAGCTTAAAACTTACATTTGTCTTATCCAAGTTACTTCCCCAGGAAACAGGCCCTCAGGCAAAGAACTGAATCTCACCATACTACTTACTGCAGATCAGCACATGCAGACCACAGCGGCCAGACACCTTACTCCTCATGACTGATTCCTTATCTCTCCTTAATTACTGTCCCACTACAACAAAATGACATTCCTTCCCCCACTATGTAAACTCCAAATTCCATCTGGGCAGGGAGACAGATTTGAGACTGATCTCCCATTCTCCTTGGCGTATATCACCCAATTAAACGTCTTATTACAGCAGGGCGCGGTGGCTCAAGCCTGTAATTCCAGCACTTTGGGAGACCGAGGCACGAGGATTGCCTGAGCCTTGGGGTTCAAGACTAGCCTGGGCAACTTGGTAGGATCTCGTCTCTACCATAAATCAAAAAATTAGCCAGGTATGGTAGCACACGCCTGTAGTGCCGGCTACTTGGAAGGCTGAGCCCAGCGGGTGGCACTCCAGCCTGGGCAACGGAGTGAGACTCTGACTCAAAAAAAAAAAAAAAAAAAAAGCCTTATTACCTGGCAATACTTGCTGTCTCAGTGACTGGCTTTCTCATGGCAACAGACCAGACTGAACCCCTGGTATTTCGGTAACAAATTATGAAAAACATTCTACTGTGGGTAAATGCTCTCACACAGCATCACATGCATCAGAGAAATATTTAGTGAAAGGAAGAATCAAATTATTTGAGAAACTTCATGGCCGTCTTATTTTAAGAAACTGCCACAGCTACCCCAACCTGCAACAGCCATCAACATCAAAGACCTTTCACCAGTGAAAAGACTTTGTGTCACTAATGGTTCAGATGATTGTTAGCAATTTTTTAACAATAAAGTAGTTTTCAGACATAATGCTATTACACACTTAACAGACTATGGTATCATATGAGTATACTTTTTACATGCATCGAGAAAACAAAAAACTGATGTGACTCACTTTATTGAGCTACTCACCTTACTGCAGTGGCCTGGAACTGAACTAACAATATCTCTGAGGTATGCCTATAATTGTGGTCTCATGTGTAGGCCACTGACATCATATCCCATTCTAAGTTTCCAAACAGATTAAGCCGGAAGAATGAGTGGCAAAGTATGAGTAGAAGGTGCTTTTTAAAATATCTTTCATTACATTTACTAGAGGGACACACTACTAAAGAGTCAGATATGGCATGTTGAAGTTGACAATGTGGCTTCTAGAAACTGCTCTCCATACTTAAGATTACTGCGGTTTTAGATGGGGTGACCATTTCACAAGTGGAGGTTCCAGGAGCAGGACATGCTATTTCATATACATTTCCCTCTCCCTCTAACATTCCCTCCCTTCTTACTCCTCATTCAAACTCAGATAAAAATTCCTGAATTGATCTTCTAAATCATCCAAATAACAGTTACACCATCAAAGCTTTCAGAATACTCTGAAAAACCTTTTTATTATATAATGTATTTCAATACTTTACTATGTTTCTGTTTACTTTTCAAACATATTTTAATTCCTAGGCAGCAAGGACTTTGTAGTCCAAGCATTTCACACAATGCTTTCTCCATAGTAGGTATTACTTTCCTGTGGCCATCCTAAGAAATTTCTACAAACTTCGTGGCTAATAACAGACATTATTCTCTCACAGTTGTGGAAAAGATGACAGCAAGGCCATAATTTGCTCAGAAGGCTCTGGGAGATAATCCATCCCTTGCCTCTTCCAGCTGCTGATGGCTACTGGTACTTTTATTCTGTGCCTTATAGCCACATCGCTGCAATCTCTGCCTCTCTCTTCATTTGCCTTCTCCTCTTCTGACGCTTACACGAACACCTTGTCATTAAATTTAAGGCTCACTTGATGTTCTCACCTCAACATCCTTAACTTAGTTACATCTACAAACATCCTTTTTCCAAATAAGGTAATGCTCATACATTCTAGGTATTTAGACATAGGCATATCTTTTTGAGAGTCCCCATTCCACATACTTTTGTGGGCATTCAGTAAAAAGATGTTCATTTTTCTTACCTTAGACTTAAATGAAATAACTTAACCCATAAATAAATCTAAAAATGAGGGGAAAAAAAGCTGAAACAGAAAAAACAATATCTTCCCATGTCTGCTAATGTCCTGTTTCAAAAGAAACCACTGAGACATAGAAAGCATCAACAGCATTTTCTTGCTGAGAAATTGCTAAGAATTACTCTAAACATGGCCGATGACAGACAGATCATCGGAGGTCATTTCTTAGCTCCTAGGAAAAAAAGTCCAGAGTTATATATTCTTCCTCATAAAGCAACACTCTTGTTCACACAGGAACTACTTAAGTATAGTTTCAATCTCTTTAAATTCTTTATACACGAGCATGAAAGTTTTACAGCATGTATAGTTTTACTTGAGCAGTAGAAAGTCAAACTATTAAGAATTTGCCCTTATAGGAAATTTAATCATGTTAAAGTCTTACCTCTCAAGATTTATACTTTCAATCAAAACACAATCCCTCGAACCTTATGAATGCTTGATGAAAATTAGTTGATTCCCATGACTATGACCGTTACCAGTACACAGTTTACGATGTCATAGCAGGACTTCTCAGAAAAAATTTTAACTGCATGAAGATCAAAGACTGGTACATTTAAAGTTAAGGCTAGAAACTATGATAGAAATTTCAAAATTTCTTTAAACTATAATTAGAACTGAGGCTTATATTAACTGAAGAGACCAATTAACTACTATTAATATGGAAATATCTAGCAAATTATAAAATAATGCCAACAATATACCCATAAAGTCAAACTCTTAAAAGAAAACATCCTTAGTATCCCACCATACCAGAGTGCCAAGATAATTAAAACTTGAAAGAATGACTGTAAGAAAAATAGTATAATCATCTTGCCACAAGATTTGGTGAAAAACATATTTTCTCTACTCTTGTAACAAAATGCTAAGTTACAAAAATTCCAATTAATTAGCCAAACTGTAGTCTCCATTTCAAACAGAATTCTTGGTATTTCCTTTATTTTTCAGCTTATTGAAAAATAATATTTAAAGAAAACTGACTGATTCTGACCAACTCTGATTCACAAGTAGAACAGTACCCACCACAGTTGCAACAAGAATACTCAGCACCAGATCTTGGTTTCTAAATATCATTATACAATAAAATGAATTAAAGCCTATTGGAGAAATGGTTGATCTTCTGGCTGTAGCAGGGAAGATAAAAGATGAGCCTGGAGAATCTTGCAATATCAAAAGGTAACAAATTGCTCAAAAACAAAAGGACAAAGGGATGTCACAAGAAAATAGGAGCAAATCTGAAACAGCTCTTTGGCCAAATCTAGAAAAATCTGAGTAAGAAAATAGCACAAGCCGGGCTCGGTGGCTCAGCCTGTAATCCCGCGCCTTTGGAAGGCTGAAGTGAGTGGATTGCCTGAGCCCAAGGGTTCAAGACCTGCCTGGGCAACTTGGTGAGACCTCATTTCCACAATAAATCAAAAAATTAGCCGGGCTAGCGCACGCCTGTAGTTCCAGCTACTTGGAAGGCTGAGGTGGAAGGATCACCAGTCGAGGCTGTGGTGGCCGGGAGCAGCCACTGCACTCCAGTCTGGGCGACAGAGTGAGACTCCAACTCAAAAAAAAAAAAAAAAGAAGAAGAAAAGAAAATAGCACAATATTGGATTATGACTCCACATATGAAATAAATATGCATGATCCTACTGAAACAAATTTAGAAATAAATAAATGGGGGGGAGAGGAAAGAAATCTATAGAATTCTAAATACTATTTATAGTTACTCCTACCCCCAATCACTACCTTGAAAGTAGGCAAGACATAATCACTCACTACCAAAGAATAGAGTACAGAAAGAAAAAAAATAAGCTTACAGTGGAGAAACGTGGCAAATACTACTTTAACCAAGGAATCAAGGTTAACATCACCAATGATATCTTATGGTTATCATGATATGATACAATAATATCCCTGATGCTGAGAAGGGTACTTCACCTCTATGGTTAATTTTTCCAAGACCCTATGACCCACTCTAATTCATAAGAAAAATATCAGATAAACCAAAATTGAAGGACATCCTACAAAATACCTGACTGGCATTCCTTAAAACTCTAAAGGTCATGAAAGAGAGAGACTAAAAAAAACTCTACAGAATAGAGGAAACTAAGCAGAAGTGACAACTCAAAGCAATGTGGTACCTCATCTGTATCCCGAAAGAGAAAGGAGACATTAAGGGAAAAACAGGTAAAATCCAAATAATGGTAACTTACCAATTTTACTTCTTAACCTTGACAAATATACCACGATAATTCTACTAGGTGTCATTATATACATTGTTGGGTTTTTGTGATGCTTTTTTCCACTAGACAGGTATAATGAAGTATTTATGGGTAAAATTATATTATGTCTAAAATTAATTGTCCAGGTTTTTTTCTACTTTATTTTTTAGGGACAAAGGGTGAGCAAGTCAGATTTATGAAACAAGATGGCAAAATGTTGAGAATTGTGGAGGCAGGCTCTGGGTACATGAGGGTTTCTTATGTTATTCTCTCTCATTTTTATATAAGCTTAAAACTTCTCATAATAAAAAAAGTACTAAAAATGCCTGGTTCAGTCAGTCATTTCTGAATACAAGTTTTTAAAACAAGCCATATCTCTTGCAATGCTTCATGAACTTTGCAAAGTTTGGTATATTGTTAGGGAACATACCATATATGTAATTACATTAAATAAAATTCTTAAAGATCAGAGAACACATAAAGATTGTCTATAAGTGCTTCATTTGTCAGGATGCAAAGGAAAGCTCAGTATTTTGTTGAATTAAAAAAAAAAAGTCTTACTGGTCTCCTGTGAATAGTGTGACTACCCATCCATGAAGTTAATCTATTTCTTGGAAGATAAGAGAATGAAGGACAAAGTAGTTGACTCAACTGTGAAGGTTGGTGAGTTAGGGCAATAAAGGAGAAATGCATTCTCAAACACAATAAATTTATTAAATTATGGTCAAAAAGTTTTAAAATTGGAGATGAAAATGAAACAAAATAAGTCCCTGTGATACATTATCACTTCCAAAAGTCAATTTACAAATCAACTATCTCAATTATCTTAATTGTAAGAAGGTGTAAGTTCACTAACACAGCCAGCTGCACCTGCTCATGTGCACAGACAAACACACATACCTCCTTAAGTAAAACTACAAAGAGGAAAAATAATAAAAGAAAAGATACAGTACTTGGAAGCAGATGCAGGAGAACAAACACTATGAAAAAGAGGAAACTAAATGAGAAAAAGAAACAGATGAAAGAAAGCTAGTAATAATGTGTCAGCATATTAACAAAATAATTACTTATCTCAGTCTCTGCTATTCTTTTACACATAGTGTCAGATAGTAAGTCAAAAAGTACAAGACACAAAACAAAGCAATAAATTATTCACTGTCAAGAGATAAAGCTATCAACAGAATCTGACCCTACGATAGCAGAGATGTTGAAGCTATCAAATACAGACTTGTAAAATAAGTATGATTAAAATATAAAAGAATCTATAGTAAAAGGTAGACAGTGCATAAACAAATGTAGTAAAGGAGTAGAATTTTTAAAGTCATATAAAAATGCGAGACAAATAACTTTATATGAAAGATAAATAATTCTTTCACTGAGTTCACAACAGACAAGACACAGCAGGAAGAATTAGTAAAATAAGGACAGATCAATAAAAATTATTCAAATTAAAACTGAATAGATGGGGAGAAGTACAGAAGATCCAAGACCTATATGGAAAAGTCAAGCAGTCTAATGTACTTGTCAATAAAGTTCAAGAAGAGAATAGTGAGGGGAAAGGGGACAGAAGAAATGTGTGAAAAGGTAATGAATGAAAAAGTTGGGAAAAAGCAATAAGCTACATATAAAGCAACTTAGAAAATCTAAAGCAGAATAATTACAAAGGACATCACACCTAGGTACATCATAGTAAAACTGCTGAAAACCAAAGCTTAAAGAAAATTCTGATGGCGACCAGAGAAAAGAAGAAATATTACTTAAAGAGAAATAAAGATAAGAATATCAAAAGATATCTTTTCGGGACTATGTAAAAAAGAGGATAATGGAACAATATTTTTTAAGTAATAGGGGAAAACTGTCAACCTAGAATTCAATACTCACCTAAAATAAATCAGAAACAAAGGCATACACACTTTTTCAAACAAGCAATACTGAATGAAAAAAAGATGAAAAAGGCTGGGCACAGTGGCTCATGCCTGTAATCCCAGCACTTTGGGAGAGTGAAGCAGGAAATCTGCTTGAGCCCAAGAGTTCAAGAATAGGTTATGCAACTAGCAAGACCTCATCCCTACAAAAAATACAAAAATTGGATGGGCATGGTGGCACATGCTGTACTCCCAGCTACTACGGGGGCTGAGTCAGAAGGATTGCCTGAGCCCAGGAGATTGAGGCTGCAGTAAGCCATGATAGTGCCACTCTACTCCAGCCTGGGTGATAAGTGAGCCTGTCTCAAAACAAAAAAAAAAGATTCAAAAAACATATTCCATTTTTGTAGTAGTGACCAAAAGAACCCTCTGTGTATGTGTCCCTAAAACTTATGGACATGGAGAAAAATATAAAAAGACAAGTAATAGTTTTGACAACATAGATTATGGAAGATTATGCTATTATCAGCAAGAGAAAGAAGAGGAGCTTAGTAAAAGGGGAAAGGAGTTCACTAAAAAATGAATTTTAAAGTCTTCATACAAGTATACCCACTTTAATCAGAATGACATATTTGTAAACACTGCCCATAAAAGTGAGTTTCTATACAACAAAGCTCATTTCCTATAGATCTTCAGTTGTGGTCCTTTGAAAATTTCCAAAGTAAGAGAAGCCAAAATAAATGTACATGTAAATATCATAAAAACCTATCTGTAAGTTGATTAGAAACATGAGATAATGCCTTTAAAGTGAATCATACACATTTAATACACAGTAAGTGTACAAAAACAATTTTTGAAAGGAAAAAAACTTACAAAAGTGTATTTTTAGACTGAAAAATAATTTTCTGATAAGTTGAAAAGTACTTAAAAGAGACTAAAACATAAATCTAAAAAATATCTAGGGTATGTTTTAGGTGCATTAAAGATCTAAATATAGAAAATAAACTAAACCAAAATATACTAAGTTGGTACTTCCTTTGGGCTTAGCTAACCTGCTGCTTTCTTGACATGCCTATGCTTTAGGAGAAAACCTACACTGTACTTACCTTTGTATTCTCAGAATCTAACATAGCCTTGGCACATGGCAAGTGATAAACTATCTCCCTAATTTTCTTCAAAGAATATGAATGTCTCTAATTGTATTGTCTCTTCCAGGGTCAGTCGAGTTGATCTCTCTGGGCTGTTACATATGGAATTTTTTTTAATGTTTTTTAAAAATGCATTTTGGAAGAAGATAATTTATCCGATATTCACTAAGCACTTCATATGAACCGGACCATCACCTTGCTTCTTTTGTGCAATGTGGACATTCAAAGTTTCAGCTTATGGAGATCAAGTGGAAGTTTAAAAGACAGCAGAAGTATGAGATGGGGGGAAAAAACTGTTATACTGGTGTTGGCAATGAGGGTTCTAGTTCTGATTTCAGTAAAAAGAGTAACAGGACTATCAGGAGGAAACTAAAATCACTCTGTAAACAACCAGACACTAAGCAAATTTTGTTGTTGTTGTTAGCCCATACATAAGTATTCCAAACTGTCTTAGTTACCAAGTTATTTAGAAATAAAATACAATTTGTTCTTCGGTTTCGGACCCAAATAAATAAAGAAATAAAATACAAGGTATTGCTTCAGTCTAAAGTATTGACATCATCCCACCATACTCAATAGAGTGCTCTATATAAAATAAGAATTCCATTAATGCTTTTGATAGACTCACTGGCTTCACTTCTTTCTTGTCTTTCTTTTATTGCTCTGAATACAATATTTTGTGCGTTTGTTGAAGTTACTTGTATTTATACCTAAAGCAGAAGAACTAAAGCATCTTCTAAAGGATGTTCCACTTGAAATGTCCACCCACTTTAAGGTTTCTAAATATCTTTTCAAGCAACATCTCTGATAAATTGCAACTGACAGAGATCTTCTATAAAATGTGTCTATTTTCAAGTTTTTCCTTCCATTGTTCTCATATCTTTTAAACATATTATTCCTTGAAATAATACTTCTATTTCATTTTACTTGCTATTTAAATAATATCTCCATTATTTAAAAGTTTTGTAATTGAGGTTAAAATTCCTATCACATAAAAATAAAATAAGGTTGGGTGTGATGGCTCACACCTGTAATCCCAGCACTTTTGGAGGCAGGAGGATCACTTGACAGGAGTTCAAGACCAGCCTGGGCAACAAAGCAAGAGAACACCTATACAAAAAATAAAATTTAAATTAAAAAATTAGCTAGGTGCAGTGGCTTGTTCCTGTCATCCCAGCTACTTGGGAGGCTGAGGCAAGAGGATTGCCTGAGCCCAGGAGTTTGAGGCTGCAATGAGCTATGATCACACCACTGCCCTCCAGCCTGGACAACAGAGCAAGACTGTCTCTAAAAAATAAAATATAACCCGGGCTCGGTGGCTCAGCCTGTAATCCCGTGCCTTTGGGAGGCTGAGGTGAGTGGATTGCCTGAGCCCACGGGTTCAAGATCCGCCTG
>NW_007025641.1:158083-163092 GCF_000164805.1 Carlito syrichta
GAGCCCAGCAGGTCGAGGCTGCAGTGGCCGGGAGCGGCCACTGCACTTCAGTCTGGGCGATAGAGTGAGACTCCAACTCAAAAAAAAATAAAAAGTAAAATATACATCAGATTTCTGCAACCATATGCAAGGACTTCATTAGATAGCATCACATGAAATGCGTTTAAAACGTTATTCACTGGTCCAAATAAACCTTTTCTAAACTCATTATAAACTTGCCCTATTGGCCAAGAACATCCTAGATTCTATTTTTGGATGAGAAAATTGTCTGGTGATACAGTAAATGACAAAAGTTTGCCAAAACACCATAAAGCCATCGCTCTAGAAGATAACAGAAAAAAGTAGGTGGGAAACCACTGCAGCTGCCAAAACATGTTTTTAATTTGCCTTCATCCATTAGCAAGTTTGCTTTTTCCTTTCTTTAAAAAATGTAAACTGATTCTATAAAGGATCTTTGCTGCATATTTACTAAAATCCTGAAACCCTGCTTTCCCAGATAGAAGCCATTTTTCCTCATGCACTTTAAGCAACTTACAGCACTTGCTCCACTTACCACAAACTACTTTGTAGTATAATCTACTACATCAGTCTTACCTCCCTGATTTTTAGCTAATTGATGATAATGCCCTACCCATTTTCATATAAGGGTCCATATATCAATACATAGTAGGAGCTAAAAATGGATAACTCAAATGGATAACTTAAGTACTTTTTAATAAAAATAACATTTTCATTACTTTTAGTATGTCCCTAACTTTAACAGCTTTAGCCAATAGCAGAATGGATATTAGCCAGAATTACTGGTCTACTATTACCACTCTTGTGGAACATCTTATAGCTGTTTCCTTCTAAAATAATTTTTTGGATAAGGTCTTATAATTTGTTTTAGCACATAAAGCAGCAAGTACAGTCCAGCTTCTGTACTGAAGTAAATATTGTAGTAAATGTATTCTAGTAAATGTAGTATGTCAATGTAATCTACAACAAATAAAATAATATAGCCACCACATAGTATTTATTTGTATAGTACTCTCATTTTTGCTCTATTCCACAATAAGGCTAACTCTGGAATATATTTAATGCTAGAGTAACACAAAGGGAGTAGCACAAGGGGAACAGAGTAGCACAAGAGGAGAGTACAGGGGGTTTTCTAAAGTTAACTGGCTGTTCACTATGATTGCATTATCTAACTTTGCTGAAAGTCAATTTCCACACATATGAAATAGAAATCATAATACAGTACACATAGTAAAACAGAAGTCATAATATAGTACATATGTACTTATGATATATGATATATATTATATATGATCAATATATTATGATACAACTATATATCACAAACCATATTAAATGATACGATATATATTATATGATACAAATGTGATATAATTATTATATACAAATATCATTGAATATGTATTTTATTAAGGATGGAATCTCCTAATTTTAAATATAATGCACTCCTGAAAACTTGTACAAAACTCAAATATGTAAAAGTGAAGGGACCAGACTTTTGTTTTAAAGGAAACCCAACCAGGCTCAGTGGCTCAGTCTGTAATCCCAGCACTTTGGGAGGCTGAGGCGAGTGGACTGCCTGAGCCTGTGGGTTCGAGATCAGCCTTGGTAACTTGGCAAGACCTCGGATTGCCTGAACCCAGCAGGGCTACACTGGGGTGGCCATGAGCATGCCACTGCACTCCAGCCTGGGTGATGGAGTAGACTCCAACTCAAAAAAAAAAAAAAAAAAAAGGAAACCCATCCCCACAGACAAAAGGAATTATCTGCAATTATATACAACCTATTAAAAAACAGTCATTAATAAAATGCCTGTATGGCATTTTGTATGTTCTGTAATTTCATTATTTTTCACAATTCATCAGCTTAACTCCATTAAGCACTTTCAGTGAAGGGTCACCACTTTCAGCTCACCTAATGATTACTGTCTCAAATGTATATCAAGATAAACCCTGTTTCTCATAACTACAAGCGGCACTTTCTTACTTTTTTCAACTTATTTTGTTAAAATAAGAAAGGCAAAAGGCAAAAAAAGTACAAATAAAATTTGAAATTATTGCCAAAAATGGCAAAGTCACAGCATGGTGGGGGGCAAAGAGTTATCTGGCAAGAAAGCAACACAATAGTACAGAAAAGGCAGTCTTCAAATGATGTTCATAAGTCAAAATCCAGCATGTAAAAGGCTGTTTAGGTGACCACATGCAGTATTCCAAGTGCCAATTACTTGAAAGTCAACTATACAAAAGCCAAGGGCTGCCAGGATCTGTTTTCTAAAGAGTACATATAAAATAAGCTAGCATACTAAACACACGGTGCCTAATCTTTGCATTTTAGTAAGGAATACAATAAGGAACAGCTATTTTGTTTTGTACCTACTATTCATTCTGAATGGCTGCTTTGGGGAGGCATCATTTCACTGGAGTAGACTAATATTTACTGGCCCTAATTATGTGCAAAGTTCTACACTAGATGCTTTAAGCACATCTTAGTGTTCAAAAATATTCTGCAATATTGACATTACTGGGTTTTGTTTTTGTTTTTATTTACTAGTAAGTAAACTGAGACTTGGAGAAGTAACTTGCCTAGCTAGCTAAAAAACTGGACAGTTTGGTGTTTAAAATGCAGTACTGTTTAATTCTACTGTATTACAAGGCTTCTTTTTGCAGGAAAAAAAATGTGCAGGAAAATACAGTGAACTAAGTAATAAGTTGATAGAGTTGAATATATTTCACTAAAGATGGATAACTTAGGTAGGAAAAGACCATGAGAGTGAGGTTTAGCTATTGAAAAGACAATCATAGTCAATATTTCTCAATTTGTTCTTTCAGTAAGTATTTTAGCACTTACTATGTATCAGTCCTTGTGTTAGGCACTGTTTTAGATGCCAGCAAAATAACTATGAAGAAAATTCACCGGGCTGGGTGGCTCAGCCTGTAATCCCACACCTTTGGGAGGCTGAGGTGAGTGGATTGCCTGAGCCCGCGGGTTCGAGACCCGCCTGGGCAGCGAGACCTCATCTCTACAATAAATCAAAAGATCAGCCGGGCGTGGTAGCACACGCCTGTAATTCCAGCTACTCGGAAGGCTGAGGCAGAAGGATCGCTGGAGCCCAGCAGGCGAGGCTGCGGTGGCCAGGAGCAGCCAGTGCACTCCAGTCTGGGCGACAGAGTGAGATTCCAACTCAAAAAAAAAAAAAAAAAAAGAAAATTCATTTCCTGCTCTCAAGGGGTTATAACTGGGGGAAACAAGGCAGATTAAGTAATTAACACGAGAAGGAATACCATGTGCTATGGGGTCAGATAATACAGACTGGAACCCAGTGTATCCTTAAAGCAAGGGATAGTAAATAAACCAGTCCCATAAAAAATGATGCTAATGTCTACAGTGATAGTTGTAACATGAACAGGAGTCAGATAAGATATACCTGTAACATGGAAAGAGTCTAAACGAGTTTGAGTCTGTTTCTTTGCTCTTGCAAGAATATATGGGCAGAGTGCAAAAAAAAAAAAAAGGTTTCCTTTTTAACTGGAGAAAAGGTAGGTGGGGAGACATCACATAAACGTGTGATCATAAATAAGTGCTCAATAAATTTTCAAATAACAGTGTAAGATCCCCGTCATTTATCTTTCTTTATTGTGCACTTTGAGTAATGTTAGTTAATAGCAAAACATACTATGTTGCAACGTTTGAGTCTAACCAAGTGACTTGTAAACCATAAATCAGATAGAGCTTAATCAACAGAATCTTAGTTTAACTGGGGATTTGCAGTTCAATACACTGTTTGAAATAATAGTACAACATCACAAACTGAAAGGATTCTATTTAAAAAAAGGATTAAGAGCATTTTAATGACCAGCTGATAGAAGCTTCAGTGGATTCACTGGAGTAGATCACAGGTTTTCATTCTCTAAATAATCATTCATGATCTTTATTTTCAATGTTCTGAAAATGATCGTATGAACTGTAATCTGATGTATTTCTTTTCTTTTGAAAAGTTCAGATACTTCACCTGCATTATATAAATGTTCATACTCAGTAACTTTTATACCAGCTATATTGAAACTTTTTAAGAGTGACTTTCTCAAGGTCACAGAGCAAATCTCTGGTGAGACAGGAATGGAATTCATGACCTTTGACTGCCAGAAGTTTTCTACCCACACTCGGAAATTCTTTCTCCATAAGTGTAATTTATATGCTCACTTTGAGAAGCTGGAAAGTTCATCCCTTTCAGAGAGGGGGTGGGGAAAGGGTTGGGGTATGGAGAGAGTAGTTTTCCTGTCAAATAAGTTGCTACAGGAGTACTTTTTAGTCTTCCAAAGTGACTTTTACTCTCATTACCTCATTTAACCCTCACCACAACCCTGTAAGCTACATACTATTTTTCCCATTTTATAGACTCAGAGAGGTTAAGAAATTTGATCAAGGTCATCCTGAGTTAGTAAGAGAGCCAGACTCCAACTGAGACATTTCTGCAACTGAGATTAGTTCTGATTCCAGGATGTATAATCTTAGAGGTCATCTAATTATAAAGGAATGAAGGTTTTCTTTATATTTTATTTCACTTTTTAAAAAATAATTTATTTTGGTTGCCATGTAGGTTTGTTTTCTTTAAGATGGGGTTGTTTTTCTGTCTTCTTATGAGTTGGCTTGTTAATCTCTAAGTGAGTATAGTATCACTAAACGCAGAACTTAGGGGAAAAAGGCTGTTTCCCTCTTTTTATGTGTGTGTGTGTCTTTTTATTATAATTCTTGTCATAAATTGTGTATGTTATGTTTGGGGGGTCATATACTAATATACATACAACATATAAAAACACAGGCATACATATAAATACTAAAGATACACATACATAAAATAATGAATCTAAGCCGGGCTCGGTGGCTCATCCTGTAATCCTGAGCCTTTGGGAGGCTGAGGTGAGTGGAGTGCCTGAGCCTGCGGGTTCGAGACCCACCTGGGCAGCGAGACCTCATCTCTACAATAAATCAAA
>NW_007025641.1:163582-168702 GCF_000164805.1 Carlito syrichta
GGGTCTCGAACCCACGGGCTCAGGCAATCCACTCACCTCAGCCTCCCAAAGGCACGGGATTACAGGCTGAGCCACTGAGCCCAGCATTCCCAATATATTTTAAACCATCTTTAAATTACCTATATCTAGTACAATGTAAATACTGTATAAACAGTAGTTACACTATATTCTTATTTGTATTCCTTTTATTAATTTTTTTTCTGAATATATTTTTGATCTGCAATTCGTTGACTCCCTAGATGTAGAACCTATGAATACAGAGGGTCAACTGTATACACGCACATCATGCCAAGAATTACTGAGAAAGCTATATATACTGAAAAGCATGGTGAATGAATGTCATACTTGGGACACAAGTCCTGTCTCTCGAAGTCAACAGGAAGAAATGGTGGCAGCTTCGATAGGGGTGGGGAAAACTACCCCCAAAATTCTGGGTTTCCTCCCTCTCACTCTTCACACAGCAATATAGCAGCAAGGGCTTTCTGCTACTCCTTCTGTGCCTAGACAGCAGTGACTGGACCAGTCAAATTATTACAATAAACATTCAAAAATACAGACCATGAGATTAGCAGCAAAAATGTGACTTTAAATTGGAAAAAAGGCTGGGTAAGGTGGCTCGCATCTATAATCCCAGCACCTTCGGAGGCCGAGGTGAGAGGATTGCCCAGCCTCCTGGGCAACTTGGTGAGACCTCATCTCTACAATAAATCAAAAAATTAGTCAGGCATGGTGACACGTGCCTGTATTTGCAGCTACCTGGAAGACTTAGGTAGACAGAATCACCTGAGCCTAGCAGGTGAAGGCTACAGTGGCTGTGAGGGTGCCACTGCACTCCAGCCTGGGCAACAGAGTGAGACTCTGACTCAAAAAAACAAAAATTGGAAAAAAAAAAAACCATACTAGAGCAGAATTCTTTGGGTGAATATCCTGTAATCTACTGTAGACCAAAACAAATTTTTATGAAGTAATATGACTACCCAAGTAGCCACTTTAAGACAATAAACATCCAAAACTGAAAAATCCTTTTGTAGCATAATTACTGAGAATATATAGAGAAAGTAACCATTTAATCCACAGCATGTGTTCTCTACCACAAGAACTCCATAGCTGACATCAGACGGGGTGTGGCGGACCTAGGCCCTGAAAATGAATTCTGGCAGGTTGAAGTCAGACAGCTCTCTAGTTGGGCTTGGGATCTAGAAACCAAGCAGGTCTCACAGAGCCTAAGGCTGTTGACCTTCCGGGCATAGGGCAAGGCCCATCTGTTTACTTGCTCACTCTGGGGAGGAGTGGTTGTGGTAGATGAGTTAACGCTGTGGTTATAGGGTGTTGCCAGTGATTTAATTTTAATATTTGTACCCTTACATTCTGAACACTTAGAAGTTGAAAGCTGTGACAACTTGTAGGCTAAAAAATAAATAAGTTTGAATTTAAAAGGAAAAATAGCATTGGACAAAAATACAGATACTTCCAGTCTACTATCATATGGGACAGCAATCTATTTCAGGACTTTTTCTTTTTCTTTTGTTTTTTTGTTTTTTTTTTTTTACAAAAATGAAAGTTGTTTTCCAAGCAAAAAGATACCAATGGTGTCAATTTTGAATTAAACTGTTTTGAGATTTTTCGCTCTTGCAAGCACAAAGGGGTAAACTTACTTATCCAAATAATAACTTTCAAGTGGCTTTGTGCCATGACTAGTTTTGTACAAATATTTCATTTTAATACATACACTAGCTACAGCTAGATTTAGAACTTGACACTCTAAGACTGTTTAACAATATAAAGAAAACAAACCATTGACACCCCCAATTTACTGTGATTATTATAATGTTATTAATTTGCAAAAAGATGAAGTTCCATGCTATCCATTTTGTATGATGGAGAAAATGTCCAGAACATTTACATGTTTAACTGTTTAACCAGCTCACCTTACTGAGTAAGGTTACTCAAAACTCGAGATTAACCAACACTGGCTTGAATTCAAAATACCCTCAACATAGGCCTAGAGGCCTAAACACTTACGTCATCTTTGCCAATATAAAACACACCTATATTTGAGACCAAATTATTTCATTAAGTTGGAAACAGCTTGCTTCATGAAATACTATAACATCTAAAACTCACCCTGAACCTATAAAGTGCCTAATTTCCCCTGACAGGAGGCCAGGAAAAGAAAATCCCTGAGCACCATGTCTATTTCTACATGGTCAGATACTATGGATATTATAAGCCTGATGCATGCTCTTCGGAATGAACATCAAGCATCCTGATTTGTTCTCCCCCTGGCCTGGGGAGAGAGAGAGCGTGCCCGTGTTTGCAATCCTTCCTTTTCAGTACACACATAGACTGCAGCTGTAGTAAACAACCACCAGCCAAGAGTTGCTAAGGTCAAGGTCTCAAATGCTATAACAGGACCATTTCCTCCCAAATGACATTCATTTCTTGAAAAATAACTTTCAGGGGAAAAAAAGTTAATATTAAGGGCTCATTAGTGCAATAATTTTTATTCAATATACAGTAATAAAAAGCATTCCACAATGTAAAGTCTAGCTGACTGCATTACTAAGCATTAGATAAATAACTAAAGGGCTTCAAAAATAAACAGAAACCCCTCAAGAATGTTTTGTTTAACCTGATATAGTCATGCTGGTTACACGCTTTTAGTTCATAAATTATGAAGATTTTATGTGAAAACATTCCAAAGGTTACCAGTTTAAGAATGTTTCATAATAGTTATTAATTGGTAGAATTATAAATGTCTTTCCTCAACACTACAAATTTCTGCCAATCCTTGTATGCTCAAATTGCTCTCTCCCCAACTCAAAGGAGCCTAATGTACTCAATCTGTAGATCGACCAATCCGAAACGATAAAGATATAACTTATGCAATTGAAATGTTTGTCCTCCAAAATCCTATTTCCACTACGCTTCTACAGTTAAAAATGTTCTAGCCTAAAAGTATACCCCCTTTAAGGTAAGCAATTTCTATGTGGATTTTAAAAATGTAAACAATATGTGAATGAGGTCTGCGAATAGCACAAGCAGGCTTTTATCTTCTGGGGGGGGTGCTCCACTGTTTTAATTAAATGTCAGTTCTAAAAGCGTTTCTTAGAAGATGGTATACGCCCACTCCTCAAAGTGACCACTCCTATTCCCATCACAAGTTGCTGCTAGCTAAAAGCCACCAAATTTATTTCAAAGCATTTACTTATCCAAACAACTCCATCGTCCAGTAAGAAAAGGGCATGGAGGCGTCTAGGTGGATTTGCAGAATGACGTGGATTTGATTGGCAGATGTCTACCGAGGCAGCTAGATGCACATGCACTAAATGTAAATAGAGTTGGCTCATCTCTCTGGTGTTACAGGGAAACTGAGAGAATATTAACATTGATTTAAAATAAAACGTCCGCGTGCAAGGCCGAAAATTCTATTAGCCAGTGGAATTATTTAGAGCAATCCGTACAGAGCGACACTTAAGCCATTTGTACAGTTAAATTAGACGGCTGACAATACTAACTACACAAACTGTTTATCCAGATTACACATTCCGTTGTATTAATACTCTTTAACTCAACACAGTCAGCTTTTATCAGCCGAATTAAGACCCTTGCTATTAAAGTATGCAAAACTCGAAGCGCAGGGTGAAGGGGGCTGGGAAGCTGCAGGGCATGTAACAAAGGAATTGGTACTTTTTCCAAGCATTTGCCTCAAATGCACTGCGAAACAAAACTGTTGAGTGCACCCCACCCTTTTCCCCAAAGATAAAAGTTTTCAAAGTTCGAGTAGGCAGCTCTCTACCCAACAAAAATCAGGATTGATCCTCCCCGTCGGGGAGCATCTAACCAACTAATGTCGCGGAGGTCAAGTCCGAGCCCCGAGAGTAAGCTTCTAAGGCACCAAGTGGCTGCAGGCCGGCTCCGCGGGCTCCCGGCCCGAGTGGACGTGCGAAGTTGCCCCTTGTCAACTCCGGCCGAGTCCCCCGTAATTGAAAATAACGGCCACGGGCCAGCCCCCGGCGACTTGCACGGGCCAGGCACTGTAGCAAGTGACAGTTACACATCATTACGACCAGAGACAATAATGAATGTAGCACCAGGACCACTATTCATGCCAGCAGTGTCATCTCCGCCTTAACCCCTTCCCCTCCACTCCCCAGCGCGCGCACACGGCCACACGGCCCCGGGGCGGCAGCTATTCATCGACCTGGCTCTAGTCCTGGGGGCCAACTACTTCCACGAGCCCCCCAGACCCCCGTAAGCAGCCCCGGGGTTGTATTTCTCATCTTTGGCAACTGTCAGTAAAACACTGCAACCAACAATTCCACTAGAGGTAGAAAAGCATTTGCTTAATTCACGTCACTTGATAAGTTCTTTTAAAAAAAAATTAGGGGAGGGGGAAAGAAACCTCCTTCTTTCTTCTCCACGAATCCGACCGACGCTACTTGCTTTGCAACAGCATCGCCCTTCCCCGGCCCCCTCCCGCTCCCCAGCACTTTCTCCCCTTAAGAACACAGACCAACCAAAATGATTTAACTTGAGCAGATGACAGAAGGAAAATAAAACACGTTAAGAGAATACGGTCTGATTTGGGATGGCAAAAAAAAGGGAGGGGGTTGTTTATTTTGATAAGAAATGGAATCGGCACAGACCTGAGCAGAAGCTGCAGAGCAGGAGAAATTGTTTTCTTTCCCTCACCCAGTCCCCCTCTCCCTTTCTCTCGCACACACGCGCGCACACACTCACTCGCACACACACGGCGTCACCCGCGCACACGCACACGCACAGCCTCGCAGCGGCTCTCTGCAGTTCTCAGGAAATGAATGGGGGGCAACCCAGGGAACTGTTGTACTTGCAAATGACTTACCCGGATCACATGATGCGCTAAATGTAGGGTGGGCCGGTGGGTGGAGGATGCCGAGACGCGAGCCCCGGTCTAGCGTGGGGAGCCTCGCCAGGCCCGCATCGAATTACCCCGGGGCCCAGCCGAGGGGGTTGCAGGACGCCGCTTCTCCTCCCTCGCAGCCCGCAGCTCAGGAAACCGGAGAGGCGCGGGGGGTGGGGTGGGGCGCGGTGAGGGGGGGGCGAAAACAAGAAACCCCCAAACAAAAGAGCTCCGGGTC
>NW_007025641.1:169960-170350 GCF_000164805.1 Carlito syrichta
CGCCCCCGCCCCCCGAGCCCGCCCCGAAGGGGAAGCCGCCCCGGCGGTGGGAAGGTCGGGAAGGGGAAGTTTACGTTAGGAGAGAAAGCTGCTGTACTGGGGCATGAAGTGGGGTGGAAGAGAAACGAGGCAGAGGCCGAGAAACAGGAAATGAGAGCGAAGGAACGAAGTCAGGCCAGGAAAAGCCGGGCTCCAGTTGGTGTGGCGTTTTCCAGCCACTTCTTCAGGCCCGGTGTGCGCCCTTCATGACAACAAAGGCGGTGCTGCCTGGTGCCTTCTCTACCCCCTGCCACACTTCGGACGTGGGGGACATGGGAAGGCTAGTCCAGCCTGGAGGAGCCACAGACCAGAAGAAAGCAGCGGACCTGCGTCTTCTTGGAAATACGGGGG
>NW_007025642.1:0-1252 GCF_000164805.1 Carlito syrichta
CCATATGTATTTTTGGCCTGTCCCTCCTGTAAGCACATCTGTCCTACCAATGCAGCCGACTGGTCCCCCAAACAACCAGATATGGGTACCCCTTCCAGGACCCCGCCTCTTATGAGGCCGTAGATCTCCGAAGAACTCCAGACATTGGGGAGAATGGTCATGGGAACTTCAAAAAAGTCGCAGAGCTCCTGATCCCATTCCAGGGAGTGGATGTTGAAGAGCATGGTCCTGCTGGCGTTGGTGACATCAGTGCAGTGCACGCCCCCGTTGACGCCCCCTGTCATGCTCCAGATCAGCCAGGAGTCCACAGTGCCGAAGAGGGCCCGACCCTCCTCAACCGCCTTCTGCACGTGTACCACATTGTCCAGCATCCAGCGCAGCTTCACTGCGCTGAAGTAGGTGCTGAGCGGGAGGCCTGTCTTGGACTTGACGAAGTTGTTGTTCCCTGGGATCTTCTTGCTCAGGGCCTCCACGGTGGCCTGGGTCCTCAGGTCCAGCCACACCACGGCATTGTACAGGGGCTCCCCTGTCAGCCTGTCCCAGATGACGGTGGTCTCTCGCTGGTTGCTGACGCCCACGGCCTTGATGCTGGACGTGTCGACGTTCAGGTCGCGGAGCTTCTCGCACGTCCTGGCCATGCATTCGTAGACAGACTGCAGGATCTCCTTCGGGTCTTGCTCCACCCACCCTTCCCGGGGGAACTCTTGCGTCAGCTCCACCTGGTGATGGCTCAGGAGCTCCGAGGTTTTTGAATTGAAAACCAGAAAGCGAGTGGAGCTGGTGCCCTGGACCACCGACCCCACCAACGGCCCCACCACTGGTTTCTTTGGGGCTGCCATGATGCCAGCAGGCCGGCCGGGTGCGGTTTCCCGGGAGACGGAGACGTTGGGGGAGGGGCGAAGGCATCGGAGAAGGGCCGTGCAGTGCGACGGGGGCGCAGTGCGCAGGCGCCTGGCTTCCCCTGAGGACTGCGAAGCCCAAAGCACTCTTTAACCTTTGCCCTTTAACTGGCTCCGCCTTCTAACCCCGCCCCTCCGGCCCAGGCCCCGCCCCCAGCCTATCAAAGCTCTTTTAAGGAGATTAAAGTTAAAAGCAGCAACTGCGCGTATTTACGCGTGTGGTTACTCTTTCAGGCGGATCTGTATTTCTTTCATTTTTCTCTTTCCTGAAAGAGGTCTTTGGACGTCTCTTACAGGTTGCTTCTGCCAACCTGTGCACATTGGACAATTATTTCACGCGAACACTTGGAGAT
>NW_007025643.1:0-1027 GCF_000164805.1 Carlito syrichta
GCACATGGGGGGCACTGTGGGACTGGGAGGTCGCCCCACTTCTGTGGCTCCATCAGGCACTGCTATACTGAGGACCTTCTGTGGTGGCCCTACCCCCACATTTCCACCCATTGCTCTAGTGGGGACTCTTTGTGGTGCCAGTTTGAGACAAATGGCATTAGGAACTGGAGGGACAAGAAAAGCTACACAGGTCACCACAAGCAGGTCCTGAAGAGCCATGGCTTTGTGGACAAAAACAGCAGCATTCCTTGTTCTTGTGGCTGCTAGACACTAGTCAGAAATAGCATATCAACAATGAGGAACACAAAGAGATAGTTTCTGAGGCTGGGCATGGTGGCTCGCGCCTGTAATCCCACACTTTAGGAGGATGAAGCAGAAGGATTACTTGAGTTCAGGAGTTCGAGACCAGCCTAGGCAACACAGAGAAACCTCATCTCTACAAAAAATTAAAAAAAACCAGCCAGGCATAGTGGCACATGCCTGTAGTCCCAGCTACTCAGGGGGCTGAGGATGGAGGATCGCCTGAGCCCAGAAGATCAAGGCTGCAGTGAGCCTGGTTCACACCACTGCACTTCCAGCCCAGGTGACAGAATATGAGACCCCAACTTGCAGGGAGAATGTTGCCTGAACACTGCAAGTCATCTTCACATGCACCACTGGCCAATAAGCAAACATCTAAGCACTCTTCCTAATAATAATAGTAAAATACCAAGAATTCTAAATCATCATTGATAAATCACTGTTCCTCACATGGGTCTATGAATTTTGTAGTACAGTTTTTAATCAAATTGCTTATATAGAAAGGGCCCACAGAAGTATTTGCCTGGGGCCCCACAAACCCTAAAGAGAGTTTTGCCAACATTAGATAGACAGACAGATGATTGACAGATTGACATAGATGATAGACAGACTGTTATTTATAGATAGATAGATAGAAAGACTGTCATAGATAGATAGATAGATAGATAGAGAGAGAGAGAGAGAGAGAGAGAGACTCTGTCATTTATTCATTCAGATAGATAGACAA
>NW_007025644.1:0-9668 GCF_000164805.1 Carlito syrichta
CTTGTCAGTTTAATGAGGTCCCACTTGTCTATCTTATCTCTTATGGCCTGTGGGTTTCGAGTTTTGTTCAGGAATTGAATGCCAGTTCCAATTTCCATAAGGGTGTATCCTGCATTTTTTAAGGTTTTTATGGTTTGAGGTTTTACATTTAGGTCTCTGATTCATTTAGAGTTAATTTTTGTGTATGGGGATAGATAGGGGTCTTGTTTGAGTCTTCTGCATGTGGTCAGCCAGTTTTCCCACCACCATTTACTGAATAGGTTCTCCTCTCCCCAGTGGTGGGTGGTGGAGGCTTTGTCGAAAATGAGTTGGTTGAGAAATTGAGGTTTTGCTTCTGGAATCTCAATTCTATTCCATTGGTCTATATGCCTGTTCTTGTACCAATACCAAGCTGTTTTGATTATTGTAGCTTTATAGTACAGTTTGAAGTCTGGTAGTGTGATACCTCCTCCTTTGGTTTTTTTGGCTGAGGATTGTTCTGGCTATTCTTAGTTGTTTGTGTTTCCATATGAATTCCTGTATTGTTTTTTCTAGCTCTGAGAAGAATGTTGCTGGTAATTTGATGGGTCTGTTATTTTAAATCACTAATTGGGTTAATTTGTTATACAACAACATATAACTAATATAACTTCCTATTGGCAATTTTATTAGAAAGTCACTGAATTTATAGACTGGAGAACTGATCCCTTCACAATATTGACTATCCCTATACAAGTAGAACTTCTATCTTTACACTGGTTCAGGATTATTTTTAAAAATTAGATATTTTAAGTGTTGTTCATTTAGGTCTGGCATAATTTCCTTATTATTTTTGTTGCTATTATATTTCCTTCCATCTTGTCTCTAAATTATGTTGATACTGTCAATTTTATGCTATTAACTTTCTATTAATTTTGTATCCAGCCAAATTGCTATATCATTCACACAGTAGCTACGTAACTGCGCGAAATTTTTCAGGTATGCAATCATACCATATGAAAATAATTATAATTTTGCCTCACCTCATATTTTCCATTTTATAGTTATTATTTCCTTTTCCTTTGTAATTCTGTTGGCTAAAGTAATAACTATTAGCTTTAAAATATGTTATAGTGGAATATATTATATACCATCAGTACTTATCAGTTTGATGTAGCCCATTATTCTAAATACTCTTGTTAAAGACTGCTTCCTTCTCCAGTGGGTTGAAATAGTTAACAGTTTTATTTTATAACATCTTTTAATAAAAATATTAATAGTTACTTTTTAAATTATACCTAATCAAACATTGCTTTCAAGTTCTTAATAATTTGACTTAAAAATGTAAGAGATAGCCGGGCTTGGTGGCTCAGCCTGTAATCCCGTGCTTTTGGGAGGCTGAGGTGAGTGGATTGCCTGAGCCCGCGGGTTCAAGACCCGCCTGGGCAACGAGACCTCATCTCTACAATAAATCCAAAAATCAGCCGGGCGTGGTAGCGCATGCCTGTAATTCTGGCTACTTGGAAGGCTGAGGCAGAAGGATCGCCGGAGCCCAGCAGGCGAGGCTGTGGTGGCCGGGAGCAGCCACTGCACTCCAGTCTGGGTGATCAAGTGAGACTCCAACTCAAAAACAAACAAACAAAACAAACAAACAAACAAAAAATGTACGAGATGATAGTCATTGGTGTCATAGTTCATAATCTTTTGTTGATTATCTTTAATCCTACTTGACCTTTAACCAAAAGACTTAATTATCTCCCTAAACCATGGAAAGTGGAAATTAGAACTACAAGAATAAATAAAAATAAAAACATGGACTCTAAGTTTAAAATTGAAAGGGAGCAATATTTTGGTATTGCTTAGGGAAAAAAAATCTCAAATAAGTTTTCCTTTTAATAGCTTTCAAAAGTAACACAGTTTCTGAAATATTTATGTTGAAAAACAATTTTCAAAATGAAACTAGATAGAGGGGAAGCAATGGGAAGCATTTTTGAGATGCAGGAAAATGAAAAAGCTATGCTGCAACTGATAAATTGATTTTTAATAATCTTAGATGCTTGCAAACCCTCTCTCCTCATTGTGCTGCACTAAGGGAATGCACTAGCAGGTGTTAAAACACCCTCCAAGGATTTTCAATTTGGTTATTATATCCATATGAAGGAAAGAAAGCCAAAATTAGAACTAGGTAAAGTAAAAGGTTCATTATTTCCTAGAGTTGTTTAGCATCAATTTTTCCCTTATCTCTGTCTAACAGAAGAACATCTAGCACTTTATACAGAAGGCAAAATGAACATATAAGTTTAGAGTTGGAGACCTTACATATTATAGATTCTAATTCTAGAAATGCATCTCGCATATAAATGATATTTATGCTTGAGAAGACCCTTTTCTATGCTTTACAGACAAATGTTATGCCAAGACTTTCCAAAGCGACTTATCACAATGCCAGATTTATGAGCAGGTTTGATCAACACTAGCAGAATCATCTCACACCAAACATTACGGGATTTATGAGAGTACAGACCACAATGATAATATGTAAGCTGGCTTTTTCTGTGCTTAACTTGGAACCACAGACATGTTCAGCACAAACCTTTTCAAGTCTCAACATCTGTTATGAGCATGATGAAAAACAATAGACGTGGGAAATTGGATTTATTTCAATACTAATTTCAGCAACCTGATTTAATGCAGCTACAGTATTTATACGAATAATAACAAGAACAAGAAAGACTATGTAATCTGGGAAAGGAAATTTTGTGATTGTTAGGGCTCTGCAGATTTGGAGTCTATACTTAGGACGCTGCAAATTATTCTAATACCTAGCTATGCAGAAGCATACATAGTGTAAGACATCCAGTTTCTTAGTCCATTACTAAGGAGAAAGAGTTTCATCTTGACTTTGTGTACCATCTGAACTGAGGTTAGATGATTTCCTCGGAAATAAATACTTTGTTAATTTCCTATATTCTTTATTTCCTGAATTCTAAATCAATACTATTTTGATTTTATATAAATAGATCCTCCTTAATCTTTGGTTAACAAACATATCAAGGTTTTGGCACTAACAAGTCAACAATATTTAAAAAAAAAAGAATTGGAGTCAAACATGGATTACATGTAAAATCAGAATTTTCATTTAAGTTTACAAATTTCTGTTTACGGGAAGTATGACATGTAGGGTATCACTAGGTCATCAAGAACAGTGTCCCATGAATTGTTCATGAATTGGCATGAAATTTTAATTGTGTAACCCCTAAACTTGTTGAATCTCATTTACTCTTGGCTGTCTGTATTCAGAACATCCCAGGCTTTTCTCACTGATCACTGACATGATCAGTAAAACCCGGCTGCCATGTGTGACTAAGGTCTTTCTTCACTTTTATTCCTCTTTGAGCAAAAAGTCCAAACTTCAAGAGCATGTGTGGCTTAAAAAGATCTAAATGAAAAGAGATTGACTGCTCCAGGATGTGCTCACAACTTTGAAATCTGCCTTGGAAAATCAGTTGAGACCTTTCTGAAACTGAGCTATTCCAACTGCTCTGGATGGTAGCTCTCAGAGTAGTAAAATAGATGCCTACAGTCCCTGTGAAGACAAGTTCAAGCTCCTCTGTGTGGGTGCCTTTACGACACAACATTTAGTAAATTTTCTTTGAATCCTCAAATACGCATGTTAGTTTCAGTAACCTTGACAAATTGTTCTTTGGGGGAAAATAAATGCTACAGAAAGTATATTTGCCACCTGTGTCACAACCAGATTTAAGTTTCATCTTACATGATAAGATGTTTCAAACACTGAAGTACTTTGAGGTACATTCCCTCAGACCTTCTAAATATGATACAACACACGGCTAGCTCTCAGTGTTATGTGAATAGCCAACACCTCCTGATGTGGAGTAATTGGAACTACAATAAGTCCTCAACTTGACTCGAATGGATTTTGAATGTTACACCTTCCTAGATTGCCTTCTCTCGTGCAGTATCTATACCCATCCTTGAATTTTCCAATTGAATGCTGCTATAACACTGCAGAAAAGCAAGGGTTAGTGGTTTTTCCACATAGATTTGCTGGGGTAAACGCCTCCTCCCACATTTTTACTAACTCTGTTGGTAAGAATTCTCTGATTGCATACAATTGATATTTAAGTGTATTCAATTCATCACCAAATATTTAGTGAGTGATTACTCTATGACAAAGAGTATGCTAGGTGCTAGAGATACAAAATAAATAAGAGATTTATGTTCCTTGCTTTAATTGGCCTGAAGCCTATTGGGAAATGTCAATAATTAAACAATAACTTTACAGTAGAAGGGGTCTGGAATGAAAAGCACATCATGGGTTTGCCCAGCCTACTCATGGTAGTAGCGGGAGGGTTAAAAGGGGACATCAGATAAAGTATATGGAAAGAGTGTCATTTCACCAGAATCTAATGGGTGATGGGGGGGGGGAAGATAAAGCAAAGGCAGCAGAAGATAGAGTAGAATTTTTCCTAAGCACAGAACATGTATAATATGTTCTGTTCCTCTAAGGATGAAAACAATATGGCATCACTGCCCAATATCTTTTCTGATTTTTAATTTCCATTAATGTTAACTGTACAGATTCATCTGGAAAGAATTAATTTATTATGCATTCCAAATATTACGTGATCCCACAGTATGAAGTTTAAAAATTCCCCAAAATTGCAATATTGGAATATGTCTACAAGGATGCTTTCACCAGCCTACTGGTTTCATTTTGTGAAATATAATTTTCTGAACACTGACCAAGGAAACAATGATAATTTCATCAGACCTGGGTCTTAAAGAGGCAGCAGAAGACCAGAATGAGGTATAAATGTAGTTAGGATGAATGGTCAACCATAGCATGCTTTTGTTGGCAACTCCATATATTTCATGAGTGAATGGAAGCTCTGGCAGATAAATTCAGGAAAGCAGGGTCATCCATTATTTCTGTATTAAAAATTACCCAAAAACATAGCAGCTTGAAATAATTCAGGTTTATTATCTAATAGTTTCTGGGGATCAATAATCCAGGCACAGTTTATTAGAGTTGTCTGATTCAGGGTCTCATATAGGCTGTAATGAAGGTGTCAGCCAAAGCCTGGTTGTCATCAGCAGCCCTCTACTAAGGAAAGACTCATGTCCAGCTTATGTTCTTGTTTGCAGGATTCAAATTCTTACTGGTTGTTGGCTGGAGACTGCCCTCAGTTCCTTGCCATGGGGACCTCTTCGGCTTGACGGATTGCTTCATCAAGTCTACTAACTTTGAGTCTGCTAGCATGATAGCAGTCACGATCTCTTTTAACCTAATCATGGAAGTGAAATCCCCTCAATGCTACCATATTCTACATTCAAAGAAAGCTGCTTAAGGAGAACCAATTATACAAGATCATTAAAACCAGGTGGAGGAATCACTGGGAGCCAGCTGAGAAACAGTTTGCCTTACAGGCTGATTCATGGTTCACTCTTAGTGTATCTCAAGTTTTAGCACATTTCCAGTTCTCTAGCAGGAGTATACAAACACAGGATTGCCATACCTGGTTTCTTGGCTTTATTATTTTTAAGTAATATCTAATATAGTCACATTCACAGCTGGTTCCAAGAGAGAAATTTAACATAGACAAGTGTAAACATAGCTTATTCTCTCTATATGGGATACAAACAAACAATATGGTGCAACCTTGTCCTCTAGCACAAACAAAGGAAAACGTAATGGTAAATATGGGTGTGGATAAAATGGATTCTATTGGCCAAATAAAATTCTTACACACCTAATGATTTTCTGGACTCCATAGCAACACAATATCTTCATACTATTTTAATGAATAATACTGGGCACTAGATATATACACATGCATATAAAAATCCAGTTGCTAAGACAAACAAGCTTTAGGGAAAAAAAAAAAGCTGTCTAGCCTGATAACAGCAATGTCTCAAAACAACAGTATGATTAAGAATATTTCAGGTAAATTGCTAGAGGCTATATTTTGCTTTCTAAGTAATTGCACTTCTCAAGGATTGATGATAGCCTTATGAAAAACAAGACACTATGAGCTCACTTTAAGGGAAGATTCCTCCTGAAGGCTGCCTAATTCAATGAGAATACATCTCTAAAACTAAACAAAGACAAAATATCTCTAGAACCCCTCATTCTAGTGTGTTTTTCAAATGCAGCCTTAATCAGTGCTGTGGGGTGGATTATTACTAACCCAAATGTTTCTTCAACACAAAACATGAAGATAATTTTACAAGAAAATGTGACCATGTTCCATTACTTTTGTTCAAATATGATCCTCATACAATTGAAACAGAATTTCCTGTTCTGTCCTTATTATTTATATGTGAACCAGCAAATAATAAGAGAGAAAGTCAAAAGATCATGGCATAAGATTTCTCATCTATCTATGAGCCCAAACAGGCATTCATATAATACCTCAGTCAGCAGCCTCATCGCAGTGATTCGTAGGATGTGTTCCAGAAGAACAACATCGTTCATAAGCAATGACCTTCATTAAACAAAAACATTCAGTGTGAAAGTAACATAGGAGAAGGAAACTGAAACACAAAGTAAACACTTCTTTATAACAGAGGACAGTTCAGGGTCAGTGTGTGCCACTAATCACCACAGGAGACAGAAAAAACTTAATAAACATATACCAGAATGAAGTATGCCCACTCTTTATGTTTTAAAGGTAGCCAATCGATAACATAGAAAAAAAGCAGCAGCTATGCATAATCCAATCTATATACACTCATTAGGCAAGATAGTGTTGTAGGATACAAAGTTTTGGCATTTTATTAACTTCCAACTATTTATCGGCTATCAACTGTCTGACCTTGGGCAAGTCTAAATTTTGAGACTCAATCTAGGAAATGAAGACACCTATACCTACCTCACAGAAGATACTTATGCATTCCTTTCCTCCCACTTATTTCTATAGGTTTATTAGTGTCTTTTAATCAAAGTAAACATTATGAAAAAGAAAGAATTGCATTGATTACTGAATAATTAGTTAGACAAGTTATTGTCTCTGAGATGAACAAAACTGGTGCCTTTCTTATGACAACTTTGTAGAGTTATTACTCATTTTGAAGTGTTAACATTTTTAGAGCACTTTTTCTGGCACCTACATATAAATACCTATATAATATCCACTATATAGGTATATGTTAAATAAAGCTAACATAAGTAAAATGTAATAAATAGACAAGTAAAGATATTGTGCCAGCTACTTGAAAGGCTGAGGTGGAAGGATCGCCTAAGCCCAGTGGGTCGAGACTGCAGTGACCATAAGCATTCCACTACACTCCAGCCTGGGCGACAAGAGTGAGACTCCAACTCAAAAACAAAAAAAAAAAATTAAAAATAAAGATATTGTGACGAAGGAGTGGCAGGAAGAAAGAAGGGAAATGGAAAGATAAATAAAAGTATAACAGTTGGAAGAAAAAGATTGGTAGGTATATAAGGAAAAATAATACCCCCTCCAAGATGTCAGTGTCCTATCTCCAGAACCTATAAATATGCTATGTTACATGGCAAAGGAGAATTAAAGTTGCTAATCAGCTGACCTTAAAACAGGGAGGTTATTCTAGACTACCCAGGTAGGCTCAATATAATCACAAGAATCCTTAAAAGGAGGAGGAGGAGGAGGAGGTCAGAGTGGTACAAAATGAGAAGCACTAAACTTTCCACTGCTAGTTTTGAAGACAGAAGAGTGCCACAAGCCAAGGAATGTAGGCAGTCCCTGGAAGCTGAAAAAGGACAAAAAATAGATTCTCCCTTTAGAGGCTCAAGAAAAGAATGAGCCTTACCTACACTTCAATTTTAGCCCTGTGAGACAAGTGTCAGATTCTGACCAGCAGATGATGCTTTTGTTTTGTTTTAAGCTAGTAAATCTGAGGTACTTTGTTACAGCAGCAATAGGAGACTCATAAAGGAAGGGGAGGAATAGCAAGATAGCATATCAGCTAGCAGAAAAAGCACAGAATAATGAGTCTGGTTGTCATTGATGTTGAAGAATCAGAAAGTCCTTCTACCAGGACACAAAACAATCCCCCCCTTTTTTTTACATTAGAAAACATAGTTTATTTAGAAAGTAAATTAGAGAGAGAGAGGAAATGCATCTCCCCAAGGTAGGGCCAAAGTCAGGAAACATAGCTCAAAGAGCACATGGGCACACCATAGCTTAGCAAGGCAACGATCCACAATTCCCTTTCAATGAAAGAAAAGTGGCCATGACCCTTTAGCTAGTTTGGCTAATATGCCAAGACTCTTTAAGAGAAGAGAGAGGCAGTGCAATTTTGAGCACAGAATACAGATGACGTGAAGATGGAAGACATGGCATTTAGCCCTGAAATACTTAGGAATACTTTCTAAAATACATCCGTTATCTCCAAATTAGCATCACAGACGGAAACATTTCTTCTTCAATAACACAGGGCCCAACAGTAGTGAGACTAGCAGAAATGTGCCCAGATAAATGATCTGCACTTGACACAGCATGGCTTCTCTCCAGATAGGGTGAAATTTTTAGCTGATAATTAAGCACCAAATGAACCAAATGAAAATTTCAGTGCCATGAGCAGAAGAAAATTAAATTAAATCAGAATTAACATATTAGGTCTGGGTTGAGTAAAGACAGATTATTGCTTTGTCTGGGTTCTGTCTTGTTAAGGAGAAGCTATTCTTCAAAACATCCAACACTAAAACACAATTGATAGGATGACATTAGCAAGTAAACATGATAATTGAATCATTTAAGTTCAAACAAATGTGTGACAGAATGTTCTGTTGGTTACAAGGACAGTGCTTCAGGGGAGCTCTCTGAATGTGTTTGGTAGTCAGTTCAATTCAGCACATACTATTGAGCCTGGTATAGTATTACATACCAAGGTTTTAAAGGTGAATAAGACACAGCCCTAACCCTTCAGAGAACTCATTATAGAGAAAGGAGACATGGTGGATAAATAACTAAAATGTAACAAATAATATGCAAAGAAATACAAACTGACATTGAGCCTCAAATCATAAAAGTTCAAATGTGGAAAGAAACCATTTGCCCACAGATGTCTCAACCCATGAATGAAAAATTTAAAGAAAAATTTAACTCATGGATCTGATGAAAGTCATGAATCTTTTTGAGTAGAGAAAGGAGACTCAGCGGTGGAGAGAGGGATAACAAATACAAAGGTACACACACAGATACATTCAATATCAGGATGTTCATGGGAGCCCCCAATTCAAAATGTTTATATTGACTGAAGACAGGTAGATTTAAAGTCACTCCAGATTATGTACTGAAGATATGTAGATTTAAAGTCACTACTGATTATATAAAATAACATAGCCCTACAAAAAACTCTTTACACTAAAGATTACTTTAAAATTTCACACTACTGAAATCCCAGCACTTTGGTAGGCTGAGGCAAGTGGATTGCCTAAGCCAGCGGGTTCAAGACCAGCCCGGGCAATTTGGCGAGACCTCGTCTCTACAAAAAATAAAAAAATGAGCTGAGTATGGTAGCGCGTGCCTGTAGTTCCAGCTACTTGGAAGGTTGGGGTGGAAGGACTGCCAGAGCCCAGCAAGTTGACGCTGGGGTGGTGGTGAGTGTGCCATTGCACTCCAGCCTGGGTGACAGAGTGAGACTCTAACTCAGGGGTCCTCAAACTTTTAAAACAGGAGGCCAGTTCACTGTCCCTCAGACCA
>NW_007025644.1:9695-18449 GCF_000164805.1 Carlito syrichta
TAAACTATAGTCTGCCCCTCCAACGGTCTGAGGGACAGTGAACTGGCCTCCTGTTTTAAAAGTTTGAGGACCTCTGGAAAAAAAAAAAAAAAAAAGTCACACTAATGGCAGGGGATAGTGAAAATGTATCCCGTAGAGTTTGGGTCAATAGTTAGCAAGCAAGCCATATCCTCAAAGTCTCAATTTTTAGTTTTAAAAAGTTCATAAGAATTTGTATCAAATTTCATAATCAATCTACTTTTATGTTATGAAAATGTTTTAATTACTTGCCATTTAAGAAATACTTAAAGTAGCCTCTCAACCTCCACTTCTCAGGCTTCATCTCTCTCTAAAATAAAAGTTTCCAGTACAGGGGTCTCCCTAGGTAGATATGCCAAGTGACATATCCACTTAAGGCTTCCTAACACCCCTGGACACATTACTGTACACCTCCAAGTGAGAATATCCTAGTTTAAAAAGCATACATGAAGAATTTGTTAGAGTGGGGCCTTCATGGAAAGGAATTTATATATAAAATAATTTACAAAACACACATTTATATATGAGCTACATTGGATATATTTTAAACTATCCATATACTGAGGGCACCAAAAAATGTATACACATGTTAGGAAATAAAAAAACTGTATTAAAATTGTGATAATAAATGAATACAAGTCACGTTTGACTTCTGCAATTCAAGAGGTGCATCCAGACACTTCAAATTACAGTGAACATCTGATAGCAATGAACAGCTCTTAAAATGCATATTTTTTTGGCACCCCCAGTATATGTATGCACCTATATGTATTTGTATGTATATGCACATATATTTATAATTTTATGTGTAAATTTATATATTTATAAATTGCCTCATTGTAAGATTCATAGGGTACAAAGTTACTCACAGAAAAAAAATTAGTCCTTCTACAAAATGAAAACTGAGCCCTTCCCACACACAGACAAAAAGATATGCTTCAAGTTTTAAATAATTGTTTAATTGGATTACACTTTTTATTTATTGTATTGCTTTAGCTTATACATTGAAAAAGTACTTTTAAAATTAACAGTATTAATATTTGATACCACTTTTGAAACATTGTAAATGTTTCTAAAAGAAATCTATCAGATTTTCTCTTCTCCACTTGAAAACTGGCCAAATTCTGTAACAGATCTAAATAAAATAAAGAATATTTAATAGATTATTTTTAGTCCCTAGAATAAGTATGCCATTTCTTCCCAGTGCTGTAGAAACCTACTTGGGAATAAGTGGCTGATTTTTCCACATGCAACCAGAAAAGACTGAATTGCAATGACTTTTTTTTGTTCGTTAGCTTAGCCATTTCGTCTGAGAATAAAACAGCCAACATTTCGCTAAAAATAAACTGGAAGCTAAGAAAATCCAAGACTTTGTTTTCGTTTTTGCAAATATTGGTTTAAGAATGGAATAAGTGATAAATATCCATTCAAAAAATACATACTGACCATCTAAGACACAGAACACTCTGTTGGGCCCTGAGACAAGAAAGATACCAACTGCAGGGTGATGCCCAGGCAGAGTGGAAGGTTTGATATAAGAAACAGACATGTAAGTTAAAGGACACCAAGGAAGAAGTGCTGGCACTTAGACTGGTTCCAAGGGCCCCAAGTGCATCCATTTAGTTCTTCAGTGTCTTAGCACCTAGCGCAGCACCGCGTCTATGTCTGTAGTGTGATTAATCTAAGCTTAGATTTGTACCCAAACACATGCAAATCCTGTCCTGAATTAATCACCAACTGCCCCTCCTATGTAAAGTGTCCTTTGGATTGCGTTGCTTTTTGTTTTCATATACTAGTTTCCACGAATAGTTCCAAGTTCATGATTTTGGGGTGACGTGTTTCATTCTTAAGTCCAGATAAATACGTTTATTTATGTTGCAGCAGCATGTGGCTAAAAGATAACCTATTTCCAGTGTACCTAATATACAATAGTCAATAAAGATCCAATGGAGGCAATTTTTAAGATTTAAAAAAAAAAAAAACCACTAATCTAGAAAAGGGAAGAGAGGCTGGAAAATGCTACACAGAGCTCCCTGATCCATCTTACAAATCTTATACAACTGAACAGAAAAAGCCAGGACATTCTATTCTGGATACAAGATTTCGTTCTTCAACAAACTTGCCAACCCCAATGCTCTCTGAAAGGATATTTTGGTCCTCTGTCTTTCAAAGTCTTGTGGTCACACCCACAAGGAGCATCTTCCTTTGTCACTGGCCTCCACACATGTCCCATAGACAGATCCATAAATGAGTGTCAAGATCCCCTTCCAAAGATTTGGAAAACAGTAATAACCCATTGCTAGAGCCAATTAATAGGTGGGGGAAGATGGTATGGGGGGCCTAAGGATTATTTTAAGAGCTGGAAAGTCTTAGGCTATAATCCACCAGCTGGAATTTCTTTGGCAAACTCAGCTCTTCAACTGCTTAAACTCCTGGTCTATTTGATTCCTAGTCTTTGCTTCTGGAAACTCCAGTCTCCCTGCCATAGGCTCTGAGGCCCTACCCTTGGCTTTCACTTTAATGGCCTCTGCTTTGAGGCAATTAGAAACTATAGCCTTGGGCAAGGAAATAGGGGTACTTTCCTCCCTCAGGCCTGATCACCTTGCAGGTAGAAATGCTTTATGAGAAGAATGTGAGAGACTCTGATAATGCAGGCTATTTTTTTTTTTTTTGCCCCATTTTATCGCCTATATAACATCCATCTCCCTGCAGCTGCTTGTTTTAGAGAGAATTTGGCTTTTAAATCAACTAACACAGATTTTAGACTCTAGACAAAGAGCTTAGCTCTTTAGCAGCAAATGTGCCAACTTAGTTCTGCTCTCCTAACAAAACAAATTGTTCTTATATACCTTTTTTTTTTTAATAGACCACTCTCATCTCTGGTCTTTTCCTTGTAGGGTATCACCAAAGTCTTCATGGGAGAATCATATTTCACATCCTAAATCTCCCCTCTCTCCCCAATAGTCTAGCCCTGATAGGTACAAAATCTATATCCCAAGGTACAGTAGATCATTTTGTAAATACATAACCACGATCACCAATGTTTGGACCCAGAAAGAGAGGGCCACTCTCTACTCTCAACAATCCAAGATCTCAAAAGCAAGGAACCTTGTTTCAAAAGAGAATATCAATGTAAGGTAGCTCCCCCTGGAAATGTGATAGAACTAATATGGATACCACCACTCCTTCCTGAATCCCACCAAATGACAAAAAAGGAGTACACAAAGGTGCAGCCCTACAACTATAAAAAAGGGTAAAAGAGAAAAAACAGATTGGTGTGACTGCCATATGAGGAAGCTGACACCTAAGCCAACAGGATGTGACCCTGAAGTTGTAGGTTTCATACCCCCAAATTCCAGGAATCAGAGGCCCCAGAAAACTCTGAAAGCAGGGCACCACACGGACAACCGACAGATATGGATAATATTTTGTTAAAAGAAGCACTGAGGTCTTCAGAGTCTCTCTCCAACTCTTTCTGACTGCCCCTCTCACTCAAGCAGAAAACTGGAAAATTACTCCTGAGACAATAAAAGAAAAGGACTCTGAGTACCTACCTACCAGTACTGTACCTAAAAACCAGACAGAGGCGAAAATCTATAGAGAGAAGAGGGAGCAACCCCAGGGTTTTCTTCCCTCATCCTCTCCCAGAACATTGCAGCCATGCACACACCTCCCCTGTGAACTAAGAACCTAAGAGAAACCCATCCACATCCTGAAAGCTGATGACCCTCTAACATCATGGCTCCCCAGCCATGTGTAGACTTTCAATCAGCCTTCTCATGTCTCAGCCTTAGGTAGCAATAGCAGTCAAACACCACCAAACATCTGAGGAACGTCTCTAGAAAAACTGAAGCCCAAAGTAATCAAAATGGAACAGGAATCTAGAGGTAGCAAAGATAATGAAGGAAAAAAATCTTTAAATTCCATTTTATAAATTCTCAGAGAGATAGGTATCACATCTATAAAATGGAAAAAGGTGGTTGCAAAACATTCAGGAAATAAGTGCTCCCAGTGTTCTGATGTCTATAGCAAAAAGGAATTCTTAAAAATTGAAATATAATAACACAAATGAAAATAACAACTTAAAGGGTTGGAAGCAAAAGTTGAGGATATCCTCCAGAAAGTAAGTTAAGAGGTTGGATTATCAGGGAGAAATTATAAGAAAATTGGAAAATCAATTCAGGAGGTCCTACTTCCAAATAATAATTATTCCAGAAAGAAAGAACAGGAAAAATAGAGAGGGGATATTATAAAGGAAAAATATTTTCTTTTAGTGTTTCAGATTCTAGAAGATGAATTTCTAAAATGAGAAAATACTTGCCCTGAAGCACATCATTGTGAAACATCAGAACACTAGGAACTAACTATGATGTTTTAGGTGAGAAGATACAGGTTGGGTCACAATACAACATCAGAAATGAAAACGGTCTCAGATATCCCAATGGCAATATTGGAAAACAGAAACAATGGAAACAATTTTAAGAGTAGAAGAAAATTGTACAACCCACAAACTCTTTCTCAGGATAATACTAGAAACTCTAGAATATAGTTGACAGCAAACTCCGAAAGAAATTTAAGAGAAAAAACAAACTGATAAATTATTTCCTGTGTCTAAATGTTGAAAAGAGATTTACACTTAAATCAGAGTTGAGAAGAAGATTAGTCATAAAAAACTGATCAAATAAGAAATGAAGCTTTAACAATTTCAGGAAAAACAAAAGGTTATGTAATCATAGTGTATATCTTGGCTCACTTGCAAGTAATAGTTTCATAATATTACAACTCCAAGGAATGATTTAATAAAATTATAATACTATAGTATCTTTAGAAATTTGTATATGTAAATTCAGGATGGGGATATGAGGGTATAAGAAAGCAAAAATCTTATCTTCCTTTCAGATCAATGTATTTGTTTGCTAGGGCTACCATAACAAATATCACAGACTGGATGACTTATCAACAGAAATTCCTCACAGTTTTGAAGGCTAAAAGTCCAAGACCAAGATATGGGCAAGGTTGGTTTTATTCTCAGTTCCCTCTCTCGCTCTCTCTCTCTCTCTCTCTCTCTCTCTCTCGCTTATAGATGGCTGCCTTTGGAATCTTCACAGTATTGGTGTCCTTTTTCCTCTTATATGGACACCAGTTAAATTGGATTAGGGCCTACCCTAATGACTTCATTTTAACTTAATTACCTCCGTGATTCAAATGCAGTCACATTTTGAGGTACTAGAGGTTAGAGCTTGAGCATATGAATTTGATGGAGAGATATAATCCAGCCCTTGAAAACTAGCAAATCAGTAATGAATAGCTAAAACTGAAATACTCATGTGCTTAGAAACATGGAGGCAAATACTGGAAGAAGCTCAGAGTTCAAAGTATTAATAGTTGTCTCTGAAGAGTAAGCATATGGTGAGCAGAGGATGAGCAGGAAATTACTTCACTATTATGTCTTATAGAACTAGTTGTCCTTTTTCAAAGCACCTACTTAAATACAATAAAAACAAACACATTGTAGTATTTCAATATAAAAAATTATCAAAATGTGAATAACAAAATATTGTATAGATCCTTACCAATTAGTCAAAACTTTCAGCTTATTACCAGATGCTTAGGGGTGCAATATTTTATGAAATTTAAGGTATAAATAACTAAGAAAATGGTGATAAACTAACTGGAATTCACAGTATTTTAAAATGTCAAACACTTAAGTTTATTACTTCCTAGGCACCAATAATCTAAAGAAAACCTCGTGTATATAAGCCATCATGGAATTTTTCTACCACTGACATACACAAATGGAATCTTTTTCTTTGTTTCCTATGTATCGTTTGAGAAAACAAAATAGCGAATTATGCAAGCCATTAATATCCTATCAAAAAAGACCCTGAAGGTTGGAGGAAGTCAACTCTAAAGAAGAACACTACACCAATCCTCATCTAGTTTAAAAAACTACGCTCTGTGGGCAGACAACTTAGTCAACTGGGGCTATGTGTACCAGCCAAAACTGCCCCCTCATAGATTCCTTATTCCAGAAGTTAGAATTGCCATGGAAACATTCACTTCAGCTATAGCTATAAGATACTGGTGTGGGCAGTAAGTAGAGTCCTGTTTACAGAGGTACTGGAGGACCAGAGCCACAGGAATGAAAAAATGAGGTCTGCTCCTTTAGGACAAGATATCGTGCTGCTTGGTTGGCAAAGCTGGCAAAAAGAATGACACAGAGACTATCATATCATGGGGCCTGTTTAGTTCACAATAGGGTTCACACTCCTTTGTGGTCAGTTCAAACCACCGGATGTACTATCACTTGAGATAACCACCTTTGGCAAAAACAGGCTCCCGAGACTTTCGACCTGCAGTGTTCCTACGGCACCTCACACTGAATGCGGTTCTACCTTCTCCCTTGGCATGGTCCCAGGCCCTCTTGTGGGAACCACCCTTAATAGACACACCTCATCTCCTGCACTACCTATCCCCAGTTAGTAACAACAAACACCCTCCTCATGTCGACAGGATCCTTGGCTTCCATGGGATGTCAAGATGCCCACCAGCCACACATAGCCCCCCCAATTGTACACAAGTTTTGGAAGGTGTTTTCTAAGCTCCTTAAGTTCCTAGAACATCTGCCCTTCCCTGCCACTCACCAACAGGTGGCAGAGATGAGAAGAAGCATCAAAGAGGTATGAGAAGAATAACTATAAAGAACTTATATCTACTATAGTGTAGTGTGTTTTTATTTTTAAAAAGGTTGACTTGACCCAGTTTTGGGGATCTGGTTAGGAGTCAGTCGGTGCCCCTTTTTGCACAGCTAATTGGGTCCTCACTCCACTTCCCTGATGGGGCTCTCATACTGGAGGCAGCAATCTTCAACCTTTTTGGCATCAGGGCCAGTTTCATGGAAGACAATGTTTCCATAGACGAGGTGGTGGGAGGAAAATCATCAGGCACTGGATTCTCATAAGGCATGCAGTCTAGATCTCTCACATGTATAGTTCACAATAGGGTTCATGCTCCTATGAGAATCTGAAGCCCTCACTGATCTGACAGAAGGCAGAGCTTTGCTCACCTGCTTCTCACCTTCTGCTATGCAGCCCAGTTCCTAACAGACCATGAACCACTACCGGTCCATGGTCCAGGGATTGGGGACCCCTGCTCTAGGCCATTATGCACCCACCCTAATAGCTCTGGTGCCAGGTACCAGACATCTAAGGATAGTTCCTATGTCCCAGAGCCTGTAGAAATACTCAAAAAGCCAATCTACAGAGAACCTTTGCTAACCCGACCCTATTTGCCATACAAAAACTGTCCCCCTGCAGCTCCACCTTGCTAATGTTACTCTGTCTGGGTGCAACCCCCTGTGTGGTCACACTTGGAAGCCTTCTCTCATTTGGAGCTGTAAGTGACAAAGCATTCTGTCTTTCATCTATCTATATGTCAGTGAGTGTGTTGTGTCCTGCCATCGGGGGGAAAAAAAAAAACAGAAAAAAAAAAATCCTTTAAACCTTATAAAGCACCTGTCCCCAAATCCACATCATGCAGAATTTGCTCAAAATGATTTACTGCATCTTTCTACTTTTTATATAACTAGAGCTTCCACCTCTGCCTATTTCTCCTGCAAATACCAGAACTACTGCTACTTCTGAAGCTTGACAGCAGCTGGGGAAGGCTATATGCTTCCCTAAAGTCCTGCATACCATCCAGTACCACAGACCTCCAAAAAGACAGGAGAGACTTAGTGCTCAGACTGTCTCCCTTCCTCTGGTCAACATTATTTTTTTTTGTCTTGCACCTGACTTTTACCACAAGCCCTAACAGTAGTTAGCTCAAAAAGGTATCACTGTAGGTTAATGACCTGCCAGAAAAGGACACAAGTATTTGGTGGAAACTGCCCTGCATCCTGTAACCTGAATTATAAACAGGGAATCTTTGCAAATAGTTCTCCCTTGCTTTGATTCTGAGCTCAGCTGCCATAATGAGTAGTTATGGTTCTAAGTCTTAGCCTATGACTCAAAAGAAGGAGAAGCCACGAGTCTGCACTTCTTTTTCCTTTCTTTAAGCAGATGTAGTCAAATAAATGTTTAGCTAGGTGTCTAAGTCCATTCGGGCAGGCTGCCATAACAAAATCTCAAAGGCTAGGTAGCTTATAAACACCAGAATTTTATTTCTCAGTGTTCTGGAGGCTGGGAAGGCCAAGATCAAGGTGTAAATTTGGTGTCTAATGAGGACCTGCTTTCTAGATCATAGATGGCATCTTCTCATTGTGTACGCATGTGGTAGAAGGGCTGATCTAGCTCTCTGAGGTTTCTTTCTGCTCTCATGATTTAATCACCTCCCAAAGGCTCTACTTTCTAACAACAGCATATTGGTGACTTGGTTTCAACATACGAATTTTTGAGATACACAAGCATTCTGACCATAGTGCTCTATATGCAACTAATAGGACACAGAAGTAGGCAGTACACAAGTCAATACATATTTTAGATATTGAGCAATTCCCTGTGTAAAATGTAAAATGCCTTCATTTGGTTAGCTGCAGTACCTCTAGTCATCGTAACATTCTTCAAGATTCACAAATTGAGTAGTATTTTATCAAATGAGATGTCCAAAGTGGATCTCTAACAATTAAGGGCAACTACAGCCAACAGCAGCAGAAGACAAAAAGCCCACCTGAAACAAGAGAACTTTCAAACGATGCCACACAGACTGAATTATCAGAAGAAAAAAGAAAAAAAAAAA
>NW_007025644.1:18469-19262 GCF_000164805.1 Carlito syrichta
TTCTTTAAGCAGATGTAGTCAAATAAATGTTTAGCTAGGTGTCTAAGTCCATTCGGGCAGGCTGCCATAACAAAATCTCAAAGGCTAGGTAGCTTATAAACACCAGAATTTTATTTCTCAGCGTTCTGGAGGCTGGGAAGGCCAAGATCAAGGTGTAAATTTGGTGTCTAATGAGGACCTGCTTTCTAGATCATAGATGGCATCTTCTCATTGTGTACGCATGTGGTAGAAGGGCTGATCTAGCTCTCTGAGGTTTCTTTCTTTTTTTTTTTTTTTTTTTAATAATTAATCAGTATTTTTATTATAGTTTTGTGGGGTACAGTTAAGGGTTAGGTGTACAATTACGTTTCATTCAGACACCCTGTTAATAAGAGGTGTTTTCCCAGCCCCAGACAGATATTTGCTACTGTTAATCCCCTCCCCCTCCCCCCCATAGTTTCCCAGTACCGTCAGTCATTTTGTTATAGTATTACATTGGATGTTCAAGGTCCATTATATGAGTGAGAACATGTGATATTCTGATCTTTGTTTCTGTGTGAGGTCACTCAGTATTATAGACTCTAGTTCCATCCAGGTTGCTGCAAAATTCATGATTTTGTTCTTTTTTATGGCTGCGTAGTATTCCATCGTGTATATGTACCACATTTTTTTAATCCAGTCCTCTTTTGATGGGCAACATGGTTGTTTCCAGGTTCTTGCTATTGTGAACAATGCTGCGATAAACATACGTGTGCAGGTATCTTTTTTATAGAGTGATTTGTGTTCTTCAGGGTATATTCCCAGTAGGGAGATG
>NW_007025644.1:19282-35599 GCF_000164805.1 Carlito syrichta
TGCTCATGGATCGGAAGAATCAACATTGTGAAGATGTCCATCTTACCTAAGGCAATCTACAAATTCAATGCAATACCCATTAAATTACCAACAACATTCTTCTCAGACCTAGAGGTTTCTTTCTGCTCTCATGATTTAATCACCTCCCAAAGGCTCTACTTTCTAACAACAGCATATTGGTGACTTGGTTTCAACATACGAATTTTTGAGATACACAAGCATTCTGACCATAGTGCTCTATATGCAACTAATAGGACACAGAAGTAGGCAGTACACAAGTCAATACATATTTTAGATATTGAGCAATTCCCTGTGTAAAATGTAAAATGCCTTCATTTGGTTAGCTGCAGTACCTCTAGTCATCGTAACATTCTTCAAGATTCACAAATTGAGTAGTATTTTATCAAATGAGATGTCCAAAGTGGATCTCTAACAATTAAGGGCAACTACAGCCAACAGCAGCAGAAGACAAAAAGCCCACCTGAAACAAGAGAACTTTCAAACGATGCCACACAGACTGAATTATCAGAAGAAAAAAGAAAAAAAAAAACACATTTGAACTTTGTCAGGCTCTACAAAGACTTTCAAGAGGCAAATTAAACAGGTTTTAGAGTTTTACGGATGATAAAAATAAAATCAAAAAGGTGAAAATCTTTTTTCAAGGTTACTAGTTAGTAAGCAAAACTAGAGCTGTAACTAAATGCACAAAATTCTCAATTTACATGGTCTATAAGAGCCATATACACACATATAGTCAAACTGTTGTGTATAACAAAGTTTAAAACTATGATGTAAAATTTTGGGAACAGAAAACCAAAACACGAAAAAAAAGTGAATGTATCAGATATGTTTAAAATTATGTCTTCATAAACAGAATAAATTTGATGTTTTTCAATATTATTATTTGAGTATAGTTCTCCTACTATCTTTAGACTATAATTCACTTAGTATACAAGGTTCCCTCCAAGTTCATTATCACCATGGAATTTTAAGTCACTGATCTCTTCTTAGATCTTTTCTTTCTTACAATAATGTCAAACTAAATTAAGTATCTTAAAAATATAGTTCTGTGTATATATTACCATATCTTAAGATACATAATGAATACAGGAGGGAAAGGATTTTAACATACAAAACCACTTCTGACTAACATTAAAGTCTGTCAATTTAAATGAATTTTGCAACATCTTAAAACTTTCTCAACCAATTTAAATGACCAAATTTAGCCCCTCAAATAATAAACCTTTTCTTCTTCTAAACTCCATTCAAAGTACCAACAGTTAATGTTAAATGATTAAGATTATAGTTATTCCTTGGCATCCATGGAAGATTGGTTCCAGGACCCCCCAAGGATTCCAAACTCCCTGGATGTTCAAGTCCCTGATATAAAGCGGCATAGAATTTGTATATAATCTCTGTACATCTTTCTGTATACTTTAATCTCTAGATTACTTTCAATACCTTATACAAAATAACTGCTATGCAAATAGTTATTTATACTGTATTGTTTTATTTGTATTAATTTTTGTGGTTTTATTGCTATTTATTGGAATTTTTAGGAATATTTTTGATCCACAGTTGGTTGAATACTTGGATGCAGAATTCACAGATATAGAGGGATGATTTTATGTGAAAATATTTCCTTACCTCAGAAAATTCTGAAGAAGTAACATTTATACAAATTGTATTTCTAAAGAAGTATTTATTAAAAATACTTCTAAAAGTACGGCATTAAATAGTTACATATAATTTGTTACTTTGTTTATAAAATTTAGCTTTCTAAATTATACATCTAAAAAAGTAGAAAAACTTTATTTCTTTTCATTAAATGTCTGAGAACACTACAGTATATACCATGATTTTGTATTTTGGACACAAAAGTGAATAAGAGATAGATGGAAATTTTTTCGAGATAATTAATGTCTGAAGCCCTGGGATTTATTTAAATTATAAGCCCTAAAATATTATTCCCAAGCTATATACAATAATAAAGTGAAAGGTAATCCTGCCATAACAAAACACAAACTGGGTGGTTTAAGCAACAGAAATGTGTTTATTGTTTCACAGTTCTGAAGGCTGGAAGCCGAGACCAAGGTGTCCACATGGTTGGTTTCCTCTGAAGAACGTGAGGGAGAATGTGTATCAGTTCTCTCTCCCAGCTTCTGGTAGCCTTAGGCATTCCTTGGCTTATAGGTGGTGACCTCTCACGTCTTTATATTGCCTTCCTGCTGTATGTGTCTCTATCCAAATCTCTCCTTTTCATAAGGACATATTGAATTAGGGCCCACACTAATGACCTCATCTTAACCTGATGATCAGCAAAAACCCTATTTCCAAATAAGGTCACATTCACTTGGACTGGGAGAAAGAACATCAGTATATTTGCAGGAAGAGATACGCACAATACATAGACGATAGCATAACATGTATTAACTAAAATCATGAAATGCCACAGCAGTTGCAGTCTTTTTCCTTAGAATTCTTTAATTTGCCAAAATTAAGAAAAAGAATACCTTATTCCCCTTCTAATGGTGTGCATGAAACAATCAATCTTATTGCTGAAACCGTTAGTCACTCAATAAAGCTTTTGAAGATGTTTAAAGAAGCAGTTTTCACAACTTCTGTCTGCTTATTAGTGCTAAAAAAGTTGTCACTGTCAGTTTCCTCTCTGAGTCTAGCTTACTATCCTATTGCTGCAAATCCTCATGGTTAGCAGAGAGCCACAGGGGGTTAATAAAGTATCCAGTTTCTCAGCATGGTTCATTTAAAGAAGACTCATCATCTCATTTCCTTTGTCAGAGAGGTAGGTTATAATAAGAAAGAAGGCCCTACTTAAACCCCACACGGTATGCAAGCAACAACAATAACAACTATTTACTGAGTGCTTATTTTGCCAGGCACTGTTCTTGGAATTGAATGAAACGGCAAAAATTCTTGCCCTTATGAAGTGTAGATTCTGCTGGTGGAGAGACAGAAAATAAACAAAATAAGATGTAAAATATATAGCATGTTAGATGGTTATAATTGTTGCACAAAATAAAGAAGGGAAGGAAAATAGAAAATGCCAGAAGGCAGCAGATTGCAACTTTAAATAGGTTCTTCAGTGAAGATGACGCTGAGTAAAGACAGGATGGAGGTGTGGAAGATAACACTCCAAGCAGAAGGTATAGGAAGATCAAAGGTCCAGAGGAGGTAAGTGCTCCACGAACAGCAAGGAAGCCAATATGGCTGGGTCAGAGTGAAGGGGCCAGCCACTAAAAGACCTTGAACAAAAGAGTACCATGATCTGTGAGACTGGATGCTGTGTTGAAAATAAAAAAATAAGAAAAAGAGGTGGAAGCCGTGAAACCAGTTAGGAAGACTAGTGGTGAAGGTGGCAAGAAGCAGTCATCTTCTGGATACATTCTGAAGACAGAATCGACAGAATTATATGATTTGCTTAAAGGTTAAATCGGAGGTATCAGAAAAGAAAGAGGTTAAAGATGACTCAAGATTTTTCGTCTGAGCAACTGGAAGACAGTTTCCATTTACTAAGATAGGAAAGACAGTGGAAGAAGCAGTTGTGGAAGGAAGTTCAGACGGTTCTTCTGGATGTTCTAAATTGAGAATTTACTAGATATCCAAAAAAAAGTAATTATATATGTAATTCGATACATGAAAAGTGATGGAAAAATATGCAGCCTCGGGATACTGACTTGGACATGTAAAATATAGATAGTATTTAAGGTCATGAGCATGGATGAGACCACTGGTGGGAGAAATAGAGAAGAGGCCCAAGGAGAGAGTCTCACGGTGTACCAGTACAAGAAGGCTGAGGAGGTGAGGGAGAACTAGCAGGAAGAGCAAGAGGAATCAGCTGTGAGGTAGCAGGACAACCAGGAGAGTGTGGTTTCCTGAAAGTCAAGTGTAGAAAGTCTTTCAAAATGGAAGAAGTGATACTGTGTCAAATGCTACTGATAGGCGGGTAAGATGAGAACTGACAACTGATTATTGATCTAGCTGTATGTAGGCTGCCATTGCCCTTGATTAAGCAAGTTCAGTGGAGTGGTAGAAAGAAAGCCTGACTGCAGTCAGTTCATGAAAGAAAGGAAAAAGTAGAATGAGGACAGTGAATTCTTTTTGGAGTTTGGCTGCAAGGTGGTAAAGAGAAAGGGAGCAGAAGTTTGAGAGTGGTGTTAAGTAAGAGTTTCTTTTTTTAACAGGGAAAGATATAACATTTTTAAATGTGGGCAGAGATGACCAAATAGAGAGGGAAATTTGATATTGCAGGTAAGGAAGTGGGAAATACCTGAAACAACGTTCTTGAAAAGACAAAGCAGCAGAAACTAATACTTAGGTTGAAGAGTTGACTCGATATAGGTAGGAAAGCTATGGCTGTGGTAGTTGGTATAAAGGCAGAGTATGTGAGTGAATAGATGAGACTTGAGAGTCTACAAGTCCTGGTCTGATTACTTCCATTTTTTTCAGTGAAGTAGGATTAAAGTCATTAGCTGAGAATAAAGATACGAGAAGAATTTTCAGGGGTTTTGGGAAGAAAGGTATTAACTAGTCTAGGAAAGTGTAGAGTGAATGGATTAGGGAAGCATGGGACAAGGTCATTTGAGATTCGTGGTCATGACTTCAAGTGAAACCTGTCAGTACGGTTGTCAGGTTTTTTCCCAGCCACATTCCTCTGCATGGGTACAAGTGCAGAGTAGGCAGAGAGCTAGCTGAGTCTGCTCTGGACTGTGACATTGCCAAGCAAGTCCAGTGAAGAGACAGAGGAGCAGAAACATTGAGGAAAAGGGCAGGAGAGAGAATAAAATGATCACCTATGGAATTTATGCTGAGTAAGAGGGGAAGTATGAGCATGAGGGAGGTGAACAACGGTGAAAATGGGTTTGTCAATGGACTGCAGTTCCTAGAGAAGTTGAAGAATTACAGGAGATGTGTTACAGAGAAAATAAGTTGGAAACTTAGGACATGGGAGCAGAACATGAGATTCTTGAAATTAAGATGTGGAGGCACTGACATTATTAGTAACAATAATATATAAGCTTGACTAGCTGAGGAAGACAAGAAAAAAATAATCAGAGCAGGAGTAGTGATAAAGAGAATAAGAGGCAAGAATACAGAAAGGATGACTTCATGGAGAGTGTTATAAAGAAGGACAGTGAAGTTGAGACCAAACTTCAAGGACTGAGAAGGAGTAATGTGGGGAAAGGGAAATAACTTCAACATGGAGGGATCATAAGTGATTTAGCCTAACTGCATCAGATTCTAAGCAGAGGAACTGAAGGACATGTTTAGCTGAATATCCTATTGCATTAAATAAGAAAGCTGAAAGAAGACAACCAACCTCATACTTCTTTAAAAAAAAAAATGTTGAATTTACTAGATGGAGTAAAAAAGAAAAGCAAATTGATTATTCATCATAATCAGGAAGGGATGAAAGGGAGTAATTGTGCAAAGAATAGCACTTAGACCAAGAAAATCACCCTTGCTGCAGGCACCAGCCCCAGGTAGGGGTCGGAAATCCTATTATAATATACAAAGGTGTGAGACAAATGTCATTCTGACCTGGACCAGCATTCATACCAAACTGATCTGACATGATGGGCCTTAACACAAGCAGGAGCCTCTGTAGGAAGCAGGCTCACCAAGGCACTGAAGACAACAGATTGACCAATGTCCGGCTTGTGGAAAATATGGATTCTGGTATCCTTTCTCTTCCCTGGCTCTGGGGATACTAGGACTAACCCAAAATCGTCCATACCAGCTCTTGGGTCATGCTGGAGCAAGCAGCTGCTGACAGTGTTAAAGTTAGCTAAAATGCCATCCTGAACAACAATAAATAAAACTCTAATGTAGGGAAAAATTAAAGTGGAAATCAGCATTGTGTTGAGTCTCAACCTGATCTCAAAGATAAGAAGGCCTATTTTCAAACCTGTGTTTCTCTGTCAGCTTTCTGTATACACATTTATGCCTCAGCAAGGTCTAGTTCCATAATAACACTGCAATGCACAATTGTAAAAAGTGAGTAAAACATATTAGAACTGAACGTTCTCACATCTCAATGAAAACTCTAGGGTAGGAGATAATAAAAAGCAAGGCACTGTGAAGGTTCAGAATCTCTTTCCTTAACAGTTCAATGTGGTGTCAAGGAAGACATACAAATGTACTTGGAGCTGTGAGTGAGAGGTAAACAACATTTCAGAATCCAAGGAAGGAAGAATGTAAGATAAGCATCTTGCCAAGAAAACAGTATGTGAAAGATCAAAGTGTTCATGTATGCACAAGTGATTTTTCAGGACAAAGGAAGGAGGATTCCATGTGAAGCTGCATATGAATTCTCCAAGACACTGCATCAGGGAGTTCTCTGACAGATTCTTTTTCTTTTCATCTTCTCTTTTCCACCAGCATGCAAAGAGAAAGGAGTCATTTGAGGAGTAACTGAAAAATCCACCACCATTGAAGCACTTATGCCCAACCTCATCAGAAGCCAAAGCTTCAGACCCATATCTGATGTCCACAGAGAATAAAGAAAAGCAATTTCTGGGGCAGCAATCTTGTTTTCTAGTATTCAGAAAGCTCTGGAGTTCTGGCATTGAAAAATTTTCTGACTCTCAGCGAAGAGCTATAGAAAAGCTGTTCTCAAGTGCTTTACAATGAAATCCTAAAATGCACCTGCATAAGTCATAACATGTTCATTTAATATTGTTTTTGGCATTAACATCGTAATGTTGGGGCTAAGTATAAACTTTTATCCTAGTGCGGCTCAACAATAAGAACCCAATTAAAAGCCAAGAGCATAGAGTAATTGGAACTCTCATACACTGCTGCTAAGAATGGAAAATAATGCAGCCACGTTGGGAAACACTCTTGCAGTTTTTCAAAGGGTTAAATATAAAATCACCATATGACTCAGTAATTCCACTCCTAGGTATATATGCAAAAGAAATAAAAACATATGCCCATATAAACACTTGTACATGGATGTTTATAGCAGTATATTCATAATAGCCAAAACATAAACAATCCAAATGTCCATCAGCTGATAAATGGATAAGTGAAATGTCATATATCCTGTTCAACATCACTATCATCAGAGAAATGCAGAGTAACACCACAATGAGATACCGTCTAATCAGAATAGTGATTATTAAAAAATCAAAAACCAACAGATGTTGGCAAGGATGTAGAGAACAGGGAACACTTACACACTATTGCTGGGGATGTAAATTAGTACAACCTCTATGGAAAACAGTATGGCAATTTCCCAACGAATTAAAAATAGAACTACCATTAGATTCAGCAATCCTACTAACTGGGTATATACCCAAAGGTAAAGAAATCACTACATCAAAAAGACAACTGCACTCATATATTAATTGCCGCACTATTCACAATAGCAAAGTCATGGAATCAACCTAAGGATCCATCAATGGATGACTGAATTTAATACATTGCATATCATATATATATATGTTTATATCTTTTATAGTGCATACATAATGTATATATTTAGTGGAATACTACTAAGTCACAAAAAGAATGAAATCATGTCATTTGTAACAAAATGGATGGAACTGGAGGCCATTATACTAAGTGAAGTAACTCAGAAACAGAAAGTTAAATACTGCATGTTCTTACCTATAAGTAAGAGCACATACAGAGTGAAATAATAGATACCATACTGAAGATTCCAAAAAATGAGAAGGGGGAAGGGGTGAGGGTTGAAAAATTACCTACTGAGTACAAGGTTCACTATTTGAGCAATGGGTACCCCTTCCCCATTGCCTGAACTTCACCACTGCGCAATATATCCATATAACAAAACTGTACTTGTACCCATAAATCTATAGGAACAAAAATAAAATGTGGTATATCCACATAGGGGAATATTATTCAACAATAAAATGGAGTGTCAACACATGCTAAAACATGGATAAATCTTGAAAACATTGTGGTGAGTTAAAGATAAGTTAAAGCCAGTTACAAAGAACAATATATATTTTTTAATTCTGTTTATACGAAATGTCCAGAATAGGCAACTCCACTGATCCAGAAAGTAGACTGCTGGTTGCCAGAGACTGGCGGATGTTAGGGGAAAATGGGGAGTGACTGCTAATTGACATGACATTCCTTTTGGGGCTGAAGAGAATGTTCTAAAATTGATTATGGGGATGGTTACCCAACTCTGTGGATATACTAAAGACCATTGAGTTGTACACTTTAAATAGATGAATTGTATCTCAAGAAGGCTATTATTTTTAAAAATCTAAGGACAGATATATTTAGTGGAATACTACCAAGTCACAAAAAGAATGAAATCATGTCCTTTGCAGCAAAATGTATGGAACTGGAGGCCATTATACTAAGTGAAGTAACTCAGAAACAGAAAGTTAAATACTGCATGTTCTTACCTATAAGTAGGAGCACATACCAAGTGGAATAATAGATAGCGTGCTGAAGATTCCAAAAGATGAGAGGGTGGGAAGGGGTGAGGGTTGAAAAATTACCTACGGAGTACAAGGTTCACTATTTGAGCAATGGGTACCCCTTCCCCATTGCTCAGACTTAGCATCCTCCTTTGGGAATATGTGTACACCAAAAATTGTTTGTTCCTTGCATGACATTGTTAGAACTTTAACCTAACAAGTAACCAACATCTAAAGAGTGATTCTTTCGCAACTTCAGAATGCATGTCCTTTTTTTTTTTTCCTATGTTGCTTTATATATAATATAGAAAGTAGGGAGAAAAGAGAAGGGGGGTAGGCGTGTTTGTTCATATGAGGAGAAGAAATGTCCAGGAGCCAGAAAAGTAGCATCTGCTCCTGCTGGCTGTAACTAAAATTAAGCTCTAATTTAGCTTTCAGCTAAAATTATCATAATTGAAATAAAACTAACAAACTGGATGTGACTTGCAATTTTCTCATCATTTAGGGGAGAAGAGGCCAAATGGTAACTTCAGAATAGTGGGTTTCTCCCCTGAAGGGAGTTTTGAACCAACAAAGGCCTTCCCCAGCTATCCCCTCTTCGTTGACAGAGCAATATTTCATCTTCACAGATACTCCAAATCCATTATAAATAAGTTGTATTTGGAGAAAACCCTAAGAAGTCATGTATCTGAAGACCCTGGGTAAGCTTTAAACTTTGGGAAATTATGTTTTCTCTTTATTTGACTCCTTTTTTTTGGTTCTTGATTAAAGGGAAACTTTCACACATAATCATACACTACCACTGCACGTGCACGTGAGCACACACACACACGGGTATAAGTTGTGTATATGTATATACATAAATGTGTGTGTGTGTATGAAGTGGGACCCAAAAATAAATAATTATCTTGTAGTAAAGGCTTCCCTGCTGCGAGGTGAGTGTTCTAGGAACCCATCGGCATCAGAGTTGTTGTAAGAGGCTGTGTTCAGCCACAGTGAATTTTTCTGTGGCAAACAGATGACTGGTTCTTCCACCACAACAATGCAACTGCCCACACTTCACTGAGTGTTCAGCAGTTTCCGATCAAAAACGTTATGACCCCCATGTCCCACTCTCCCTATTCAACTTATCTTGCCCCGAGTGACTTTTTGTTGTTTCCCCAGATGAAAAAACATCCTCAAAGAGAAATGTTTTCCCGATGTGGAAGAAATGGCAGAAGACTAAAAGACATCAAAATTGGTGAGTTTAAAAACTGTTTTGAGCCACGTAAAAAGCGTCTCAATAGGTATATTGCATCAAACAGAGAGTACTTTGAAGGTGACTGAACTTTAAACATGTAATAACAAATACACAATTTTTAATAAATAAATTCCAGTTTTGGGGGTCCCCACTCATACATGCATACATATACAATATACATATATATAATCTTATACCTTATACATATAGTGGTCCACAAGAACTGGTTTAAGAAAACAAAACAGCACTTACCACAAATATGTGCTCAAATATGTGTTGAATACAAATTGTAAATACTAATACAATAAAGATAATTTTACAACCAGAAGTAAGCATTCCAATGTTCTGGAGAGAAGCCAAGGGCTGAAGTATGTCTGGCTTGCACCACAATGGTGTCAACTCTCATTTTTCTTACAAAAGGAAAAAAGGGAACATAGTCTTATTATAAGGAAAACCCGCTGACTTCATACATGCTTTCAAGAAAGTCCCACCTCTCTTAGGTATCTATTTTATCTAGTCAATGGACTAAGGACTGTCATTGAAAATGCAAAGGAATACAAATGCTCTCAACCAAAAGGTACTAAGTCTGTGAAAATACATAAAATCATATAATTTTTAAAAATGCTCCTTTTTTAAAAAAAATGGCATTTTTATTTCTTAGATTAGGTGACAATGAGAAGTAAAAGAAACTAATTAATGTATACAAATAGAGAAAATACATTCTATATTATGCAAAGCTTTAATTACACCATGAGCTTTGAAATATTCTGCATAGAAAAATATATTGGATATTTTTTCATTTTTAATCTCTGAAAGACGATCTTATATTAATATAAAAACCTAAATGCAAACTTGTAGCAGTTATTTTTCCAAATATAAGTAATGTGTTTAAAAGCATACTCTTACACTCCAAGTAAAAGACCCTTAGTTATCAGGTTAAATAATGTGATATGTTTATTCTTATTTATTCTGCAACTATTAATAACAATTGCTATATTTAAACTTTTCTATTTCCACAGAAATAATGGTGGTCTGTTTCTTCAGTTTCTTTGTAATGACTTGGGTCATAACCAAACAATATTAGTTGTCAAGATCTTAGAGAAATATGTCTGAACCACCCAAGAATAATTAATCTAAATCCTTTGTGCAGACACTGGGTGTAGTGTGTTATGAGTCACTGATTTTCTCCTCTACAGTTGATATATTCAGCAAGAAGGAAGACTTTGTATTTAGTAACAATTGTACTTTATTTTTTCCCAAGGTCAAAAACATTTAGGTAAGATGTGTTCATTCACAGATCTAATCCTAGACTTTGGAAATTTAAGTTTCTGACACATTCTGCTTTGTTGATATTGGTGTATTTTATTTGTTTTGCTTTTGTTGTTTAATTTATGCATTTTTTATATTTTGAAATATAGCATATTTCACATACAAAAGAGTATGTGAAAATGTATAAATGTTCAAGCACAATTCAAGGAACAGCAATAAAATAATATCTTTGCATCTGATTCCCAGGCTAATACATAGAACATTTCCTTGTGCCCCCAGACTATTTGTATTACCTTAGAATATAACCTTAAACAGGCAGTCTTTCCTTTTAGAGACTTGCCTGTACCAGCTCTTTCTGCTGCAAAACTTTCGCCTGTCTTTTGTTTCCTGTTTCCTCTCCCCTTTCTCTAATAAATTTTGCTTTATTAAACAAAAAAATCTTAAGCAATAAATAATTTAGTTTCTGTTTTTATTCTTTATTTAAATGAAATAACAAATTTGTTCTCTTCTGAGATTTGTTTCTTTCACTCCAAAATATGTTTCTGAAATTCATCCATGTTGATGAGTATAGCTATTGTTCGTGATGTAGGTCTATTTTTAATGTAAAATATCTACCCCCTCCAAAGACATATAGACTGATTTGTCTCTGGAAAAGATTAAGCATGAGTCTGGCAATGCTAAGTTACATTCAAAGCCTTCAAAGACATGATGTAAACAATTCTCCATTTTCCTCTTTCTTTCTCTCCCTGATGAGGGGATAGATGAATTTTTAAGAAATGATATAGAAAATAATAAAACTATTATTTTGCATTGCTGGAATATAAATCTCACAATATTTTAGTCAAATTTATTATAGACGATAACTGCCTCATGTGAGCAGGTTTCTTGTGGGAATTAAGAAAAATAATTAATTTCATATCTGAGTTGATGTAGGAAGAACAAAAAGAGCAAGCATGGCACATAAGCATGACCCATAAAAAGCTCGTGGGAAAACAGGAGGTTGGAAGCAGAGATGAACTTGAGAACCACACCTGTATGACAGCCTAAGAAAAGCCAAAACACTTGGGGAAAATTTTTGATGTACACTCAGTGTGCAGTGGTGGTTCAAGGCGATCTTATCTATGTAATTAAAGAGTCAAGGAGACTCCAACAGACATCTGGTTGGGAGGATGGAGTGGAGGTGATTAGATCAAGAATATGCTAACCTCTTTCTGCTTTCTGTCTGGAATTGTCATAAAATTAGAGAACAAGGCAAGATTAAGAAACATAAGGTGCTATTTCAGTGACACAACCTAAGTAATATTTCAAAAATGAAACACATCAGTAGGGAGTAGATTAGTTGAGGCTATCAAGGGGATACTAAGTATGTATTAGCCTTGGGAAGATCTATGGCATTTAGGGAGATGAGCAGAAAGAGGGAAGACGTGGGGAGTAAGTGAAAAACTGCATGAATTGAGATATATAAGTGAGAACATTCTAAGACAGAATGAAATCAGTGCTAAATGGAGGTATAAATGATATGGGGAAGTCCAAACAGAGGGATACATTCTATCTGAGAGAAGCACTAGCTCTCTAAAGAGGTAGTTTTGGAGCCTTTAAGAATGATGAGGATTTAAATGGGCAGAAAATGGAGGAGAATTTCTGTTTCTCACAAGATACCAGAAAAAAATAAACTTCCTAAAAATGTTGGATACAATTCTTTTTAAAAATCCATTCTAGTGCACAGCTGAGTTTGCACGACAATAAGAAAATAAAGGAAATCCTAAAATAATAGAAAGCAAGAGCAAGAATCCAAGGTGGGAAGCAGGCTCACAATCTAGCAACTATTCTGAGACACTTGCCAATTTCCAGTAACCTAGATGGAAATAGTCTACAGCAAACACTACTCAAAAGGAAGATGACTCCGCTATTTATATTAGCAAATATATTTTGAGGCAGTAAGTATTTTTAGTGAAAAAGAAGATAAAAGATTCCATCCTGCAAGAAAATGTAATCATTCTAAATGTTTATACAGCTAATAACATAAAATCCAAAATACATAAAGTAATGCATGACAGCACTAATAAGAGAACTTCAAAAATTCATTTAATATTCGGAGATTTTTAACAGAGATCTTTTGATAACCAACTGATGACACAGAACCACAGCAATAATAACAACAATTGAACAAAAACAGAATCTAAATAATTTAAGCTAACAAACTTTAATATAATTTATTATTCTAAAATTGTAACATGAAATATGTACATATTACCAAAGATGGATATCATACATTATCAATTCCCTGACCACAATAAAATCAAGTTAGAAACTAATAACAAAGAAAAACTCAAACAAAAATTATGATTAGTGATTTTTAGAAATATGCAAATAGCTCATGAGTCAAATAATAAACCATAATAGAAATTGGGAAATACTACATATTAAAACCTGAGTGATCCAACTAAAGCATTAATTAGAAATGAATAACCTTAAATGCTTATATTGGAAATGAAGAAGGGCTGAATATTATTGGGTTAGGCAGACAATTTAAGAATTTAGAAGCACAAATAAAACTACAGGAGCTGAAAAGTAGTCTTGGGTCGGATTATGCAGGATTAGTATGAGGCACTAAGGAACTCTACTATGCTCTCCAACTAATAAAGAGTTTGTGATTTTCAAGAGGGGACAGATGTTATATCAGTTAGGGATCTTTGTGTTGTAGGTGACAAAAAATAAAAACACAAACTGAAGTAAACAAAAAAAGGAACTTACTGGCCAAAGAAAATGAAAAAGCTAGCAGATATTAATACAGGGGCTTAAACAATGTCCCCAGTGCCCACTCCCCTCCACATGGTTTTTTTGTTTGTTTGTTTGTTGTTGTTTTGGTTTTTTGGTTTTTTTATTTAATCAATATTTTTTTATTATGATGTTGTGGGGTACAGTTAAGGGTTAGGTATACAAATACGTTTCATTCAGGCACCCTGTGGATAAGAGGTGTTTCCCTGTCCCCAGACAGATATTTGCTACCGTTAATCCCACCCCCCCCTAGTTTCCCACTACTGTCAGTCATTTTCTTATAGTATTACATTGGATGTTCAAGGTCCATTATATGAGTGAGAACATGTGATACTCAGATCTTTGTTTCTGTGAGAGGTCACTCAGTATTATAGACTCTAGTTCCATCCAGGTTGCTGCAAAATTCATGATTTTGTTTTTTATGGCTGTGTAGTATTCCATCGTGTATATGTACCACATTTTTTTAATCTAGTCCTCTTTTGATGGGCAGCATGGTTGTTTCCAGGTTCTTGCTATTGTGAATAATGCTGCGATAAACATATGTGTGCAGGTATCTTTTTTATAGAGTGATTTGAGTTCTTCAGGATGTATTCCCAGTAGGGGGATTGCAGGGTCATATGGGAGGTTGATATTTAGAGCTTTTAGGAATCACCACACTGCTTTCCACAGAAGCCTCCACCACCTACCACTGGGGAGAGGAGAACCTATTCAGTAAATGGTGCTGGGAAAACTGGCTGACCACATGCAGAAGATTGAAACAGGACCCCTATCTATTCCCATGCACAAAGGTTAACTCCAAATGGATCAGAGACCTAAATGTAAAACCTCAAACCATAAGAACCTGAAGAAAATGAAGGACATACCCTCATGGAAATCGGAACTGGCACCCAATTCCTGAACAAAACCCGAAGCTCACAGGTCATTAGAGAGAGGATAGACAAGTGGGACCTTATTAGACTGACAAGTTTCTGCAAAGCCAAAGAAACCATCAATGCAGCAGGGAGAAAGACTACAGACTGGGAAAAAGGATTTGCCAACACTAGGTCTGACAAAGGCTTAACATCTTGGATCTACAAGGAACTCAAATATGCTGAAAAAAAAAAAACAAACAACCCCATTATAAAATGGGCAAAAGATATGAACAGACACTTCACAAAGGAAGATATCCGAGCAGCCAACAGACACATGAAGAAATGTTCAACCTCATTAATCATCAGGGAGATGCAAATCAAAACCACACTGAGATACCACCTAACTCCAGTCAGAATGGCAATTATCAACAACTCAAAAAATAACAGCTGCTGGAGAGGGTGTGGCGAAAAGGGAACACTTCTACACTGTTGGTGGGAGTGTAAACTAGTGCTATCCACATTGGTTTTATTCCAAAGTTCTACTTGGGGGATAGACAGTTGCAAGACGCTTCAGACTCACATCTTCCTTGGATTTACCGGGTCCTAGAAAAATCTCACTCTATCTTAAGTGCCTTCTCTGAACCAACTACTCTGTACAGGACATTGCAAAATGTTCTATTTGTAAAGGTCTGATTCACATCCACCTCAAATATGTGATATATAAGAGAGAGTGTGGTTTCTCAAAGGAAATCCAGTTTACTTTAGCAAGACAGAATATGGATGCCCTACAGCCAAAACCTAAGTATCCATTTCAACCTGCCTTAAATCCATGTTTCATGATAACAATTCTGGTGGCAGTATCAAAGAATGAGTGGGGTGGTGGCCTCTTTGCCTTGACTCTTTTCATCTCCTACCATTTTCTCCTCATTTGAGACCTCTGATAAGTGTTCTCTCACCCCAAAATACCAAAGTTTAAATTTCATGCACTTTGATAATTTGATAGGTATACGTATGCTGCCATTCCACAATGATACAGGCTATGGCACATAAAACGAGAGAACAGAAATGAAAGAACACACAGGAAATCAACATTACTAATGTTCTTCAGGAAGCTTCACAACACACTTCCCCGTCTGTTCCCTAATAATGGGCTGGAGTTCCACCGATGGCTTACACAGCTATGCATATACCTGGATCCCTTTTATAAATGTGATAATTAGATCGTGAGTATTGCACAGCTTAATGCAAATATGAAAACTAGTTATCAAATCCATTCATTGGGGTACTTTTGATTTGTCTGCCTTCCTCCTGGCTTCATTGGAGCTATCTGCACTTGAGGTAAAAATATTTTTGAATTTCCACTTATAAATCTGAATTACATGATTTTCAGGGTTTTGTTTTTTTGTTTGTTTTGGGGGGGAGCTGTTTGTTTGTTTGTTGTTTTTTGTTGGGGGCGGTCAGAGGGATCTTCTCAATGCACACAAGGAAGGGACAAGTGTAGCACAGAGCAACAGACAATATTGGTGAAATCCTCCATCTTCCAGCAAATCAAAACAACATTTTTGTAAGTAAACTGTAGTTAAATGAATATCAAGTATAGAGTTGTAAAGGAAAAAGAAAAAACTCAAAAAAGTACTTTCTGCCGGGCTCGGTGGCTCAGCCTGTAATCCCGCGCCTTGGGAGGCTGAGGTGGGTGGATTGCCTGAGTCCGCGGGTTCGAGACCCACCTGGGCAAGTTGGTGAGACCTCATCTCTACAG